>NW_022715491.1:668564-712808 GCF_011630105.1 Anneissia japonica
ACTAAAGGGACCTCTCTATACATTTTGGCCACAAAACAAGGGAAAGTATATCTTTTAAGACTATGGCACCCCTATTCAGGGGACATCACTATAAAGGGACACTTGTTTGCACCCAAAGGTGTCCCCTAATAAGGGTTCTACTGTACTGTATATAAGTCATGTATAAGATGTTCATTAATTTATCAAAAAGAAAAGTAAGTAAATATTGCCTAATAATAAACAATACAGAACAAAGTATTCTCTTTCTGTAGCAACAATCACAATTAGAGAGTTAAATTAAAGATTCAAAGAAGTAATATCTTGATTGTGAATCTTGATTATATACTTTGCTATATTTTCATTTAAATAAAAAAATATAATTGTCTTAATGACCATTGCTTCCATGTTCTTTCATACAGAACTCTGACATACAAATATGTTTTGTCAATTTCTGCAATATGCTAAAGTAGCATACGATCTTTAATATCAGACAAGAATACTCAAGAAAATGAGTCACTGTCTACAGCCATCAAGTAATTACAGTAAATGTAGCAGGCATATTTCTATGTACTAGCAAATGTCTTTTTGTATCATTTTTTACACCATAAGGTGACACCACATGGATTTCTTGTAGCTCCCAGATAACACCATGAAGGTATAATGAGAATGAAACAGTTTGATGGATGTGCATAGGTTTTCTTTTGACATAATGAAAAAAAAAAAAAACAACCATTGCATTTTGTGTTGCAAGTTTAAATAAACAACATGTTTGGACAAACTTCTTGTCAAGCTGATTGGAAACTTCACTGTCCTGGCAATGGAATTCCACTCTGCCTTACCCCTGTTGAATTTTAATTAAGGTTAGTTTTTTTTTAAATTATGTTGTTAGATTTAGGTCCTTTTTTAAAAGCTCCTAGGATTTTCATGAAGTTTATAAATCCTTTATCATTACTATTTTTTAATAAAATCCTTTCATTACACTACTACTGTTTTTTTTATATTGATGAAACTGATGGATAAAGAATTGATGGATTGAAATGTAGCATATACCTGCAATTAAAATTATGCAATATATAAAAATAGATTGCAGTGCTCTTTCATGAAGATCCAACTTTGTTAATACCTGCATGAATAAAATAAAATGTAATCTTCCTCGATATCACTTTTTAAGATTCAAGGGGGTAAGACAAATCTAACCTGTTTTATAGGATTTAATAATTAACTCTTAAGGAAGTACAGTAAGATGGCAATAAACTCAATTAAATATATTAGAAATTAATTTTTCTATTCATATGAAGTAAATTTTAAAATATTTTTTACATGGAAACTGGATGAAATATAAAATGCACAAAAGGTTTTGAATTTTTATTTTCACACCCACACCTCACCAACGGAATCTAAATAAAAGGCGAGAAGTCAGTATTCTTAATAAATCATTTTTCATTATTTAAAAAAATAAGTAATCATTAATGGAATCCTGAAAAAAAAAGCTGAGTTAACTTAACAAAATTGAAATCCAGTACTGGACTTAAAAAATAATTTAAAATTATCAATTTATAGAAGCTCTACATTTCAATCAATCAATTCTTTATTTTTCCGTAGTCTGAATAGATAAAAAAAACATATATGTCTACTGCACACAAAAAAATAATAAGTCTGAATTAGTAGACACAAATCAATCAATATTTGTTTTAATTTATAATCAGCTGCCAGTTGCAACAAAATATTATGTCCATTTTGTCTTTAGGGCTGTTGTAGCATTTCAAAAAAATTTGATTACCAGATGAAAATACTACAAAATACATTTATCGTACACCTTATTACCGAGTATTAAAACAAAGTCAAAAAAAATTTACAAATCTATCATTTTATCAAAGTAGCATTTCTGTGTTTTGAAATAGTTAGACAAAAACATCACACTTTTTCTTGATTCCTTTTTTCACATGGACATACTTTTCAAGGTAACAAACTAATTGTACAAGTTATAACCAAGTTTGTGTGATAATATAATTTTCAAAGATATTTAGAAGAAAAATACACATCTTTGAGGTCAGGGGGGGCACCTAATGTACAAGAGCACACCCCCCACTGAAAATTTTTTAAAGCAAATAAATTATGCTCAAGTTAATCTAAATCACCTCAAATCACTGTACAGTATTTTGCCAGCTAGTGCCCCTTCACATATCATCGACCCCTTCCACTTCACCTGTGCGCTCCCATACTGTATGTCCCCTATGTATTTCAATAACCCTAGATTGGTCGAAGCCAGTTTTTTTTTTTTTTTTTTTTTTTTCAGGAAGTCAATCACTGTACTGCCTGAGGCATTTTTCACATACTCTTTTCATACGTAGTGTGTTTCACTACCAGCCTACTGTATTAATACCAAAGAATATCCAAAATAATTGGAAACAAATACTGTCCCCAATTACACACAACTGATATTCTTCTAACATTTTGCAAGGGTCGTCATTGCGCACGTGAAACGAATAAAAACTTCACAGATCAAACGTGACAAGTTTAACAAATAGAATAATTATGTCTACGTGCAAATTGGGTATTAATCACCACGAAAGATGAATTGGTTTACTATTAAGAAGATTCGAGGAAGAGAACAACTGGCGATATACGGTACACAGCGGATATTTGAATGCAAGTGCCAACGAAACTACCAAACATTAATAATACAACACTGTAAAACAGTAACTGTAGTACTTTTAACACTAGTTTTATTTGACAATAAAACTAACTTTCAAGCAACTGTCTTCGGGGGAAAGTTCACTCGAAGATGATGAGTACTGTGCGCTCGAAAGCTAGTGTATTGTCAAATAAAACCAGTCTTAAAAGTACTACAGTACAATTTGAGAGTGTTTTATTATATCTCTTCAGAATAGAATGGATCATCAACTTTTACACATTATTACCATTAATAAAGTTTCTAATCATTGGCTAAATAAATTATGACATACAATATACCTTATACTTATAGTTGTCATGACCTTTAAAGTTCATGGTTCTGATGAAGAATTTCTTGTAAAAAGTCATTTTCACATCACAGGGACCGATGATACACATATCGGTGAACTTTGTATATGGCATTAAAATATGAAATTGATAATTTTAGATGCTATAAACATCAATTCTAATAGAGCCCTCACGCTTGTGTATCGTAATTATTTTTATTATATTATATTCATTTTAATACTGACAGTGTTATTGCTATCCCAAAGGTGTAATGATTCGGTCGAAAAGACCTCTACACCTTTTTCAGTGGATGCTAAAGAAACCGATTCCCAAGATACGATGTGTCAGATAGAGGAACAGTAATGTATGTAAACTATGATGTCGGTGTCCTTTCACTTACTGTTAATAATTGATTATTGGTCAAAAAATTAACACATTATGATTAAAAGAAAGCAAGCATTTAATTTTTATATTTTTTTGTAGGATTTATTAAAATTATACAGTATTTTATCAGTAAATTGAATTCTGTTTCCAGTTAGAAATACTTTTCTGAATTTTTCAACGATTGGAAGGCTACAGTAGATGACTCTGTAGCTGCCTTAAACACAAACTTTGGATATATACTGTAATACCCTTGAATGTCGAGTGCACCTATAATTCTACGACTAAAGATTATTCAAAGTGTTCATAAAATTAAAGGATCACAAAGTAAATGGGTTTACGGTGACAATGAACTTTAGAATTAAATACCTCTAGACTGGCAGCGTGATCTATCATTATGGTATCGCTTATATGAGGATACTTACTGTCGGTAAGTCTATCAAAATTTATACCATATGTCTACTTCCATACAGGATGCCATGTCAAAGAAACAGCTCATGTTTTGATTCTGTTTCCAAAAGTGAACATTAGTTTTAATTTGTAAAGTCTATCATTAATTTACTATTATTAATATATACATGGGGCAAAGATTTAATCACTGTCAATGTGGTATACTCTTTTAACACATACACATGATGTTTTACCGTACACAATTTAAATCTTGTTTAGGCTTTGGTAGATTAAATATGTTTCAATGAAAACAAATTTATAGAGACTTCAACCCATGACCATTTGATTTTAAGACAATCCTATTAATTCTTAAGCCCCAGCACCACTTTATATTTTAATCAGTAGGTCATTGCCCGTCGCTTTATTAACAGCAAAATATAATTCAGAGTGACTGGAATCTTCAGTTCTTGATATTCTTTCCAGAAGTGTGCAAATGATTAGTAGTACGCCCTCACTTTATCATACAGCATACTGTAGCATACGCCAAGGTATAATGAAAATCATTCCAATCAACTGTAATGAAACATGGACAAACATACAGTATTTAATTTTAGATTGTTAATTCCAGGTTCTTCCGTGAACCTCCAGAATTCTGACCAGAAATAGGACCTGTCGAGCAGTACCGACCACTATATTTTTTTCAACATGTTGCAAAGTCCGCAACCATCGACGACCCTCTCTTCTACACGAGCAAGTTGCTAATAGCAGCTCTTACACTGGTCGGTGTCGGTTGTATACTGATCGCAGTGCATATAGGTCGTGATAGTGTGAGAGTTGCTTTAGGGAAGACTCTATAAAACAATGACTTTAGTAAGACCGTCTAAGTGATAAAGCCGGCTTTATTCAAGAAGTTACTACCAGTTAAGACTGTTTTATAGCAATCCGCCCCAGGTCTCCCTCTAATTAAAGACCACCTCCAATTAAAGACCACTTTTATGTAGTCTCAAATTAATGAATGTCTTTTATCTTTATTATTCTAATTAGAGACCAGGACCACAGAAACCCTGGTCCCAAAAGTGGTCTTTAATTGGAGGGAGTCCTGCAGTTTTGAATTTAAAACACACTAAAATAAAGAAAGCTAGTTTTATTTTGTAAGCATTCTACTCAAACAAGCATTTATCTTGCATTGTCTTCAAAATTGGTATGGAAGAGGTCTTCCTAACGGTGCATTTCAGACAGCACGAAGAATTTAAAGAAATGTGAAAGAAATGTGTATGCTGTATAGCCTGTGACTGCAACACCAGTGAAAAGCATCCAACAGAAAAGAGAACTGATTGAGTTGAGGTGGTGTAGATGTCTACTCTGCTCTGTAAATTTAAGCAAAACTTTGCACAACGCAGCTTATCGTTGCTAACGCGTACAGCCACAGCGAGCATCACTTAAATTCTTCATAACTTTGTGATAAGCATGAGAATCAACAACACACAAAGCCAAGGTCATTTTGAGGTATTGGTTACATGACACAAACCGAATGAGAAGACAAATTAAAATGCTTATAAAACTACTAATAAATTACGTACCGTATATTATTACATATTACCGTACTTTCCTGTCAGTTATCCAACAAGTGTGTTATCCAACAATATGTCTATACCATAATTGCAACAGGATCTTTTACAACATTTTAAACCATCCATCAAATCTCACTAGACAAGTGTCATTACGAATCTTGGTAATTTAGTGAGGAAACACTCTATTAGAATTTGAATAGAGTTCGAAACTCGAACATCCATTCCCCAGACGCAGCATGCTTTCGACACAAACGCCTTTTAGATTCTTTTGAAGGGCGCCCTCTAGTTTGTGGTTTCATGTAAACCTCGACAATCGGACCTCTTGCAATTCTGTACTCTTCGATTATATGCAAGCATTCAATTTTTATTTTTTTGTAGAATTTACTACAGTATATTATCAACAGGTTGAAATATTTCTGCGTAGAAATATTTTTCTGAATTTGTCAATGATAGGAAGGCTAAATGACTCTATGCCTTAAACCTATGCATATTACAAAGATTGAACTAGAACCCTGTGATTAAACAAGGCAAGTACTGATCAACATTCTAAAACTCTTGAGTTTCTGGCCATGTTCAGATAGCCTTCAGTTTGATGAAAATGCATCGTGTGGACGCTAGGCTAAAATAACTTGCCTACTGTATATCTGCAGATATACAGTACGCGCTTTACTTCAGATGAGTGTCCACACAATTCTTGTATACCCAAGGCATAATGTTTTTTTTAATTTCATAGAGTTCAAAGCTTTACAGTAGCTGTCTATGCACCTTTTTCCAGAATCGATAATCATCACTTATTTTGCATAAAATAATTACGAAAAAACAATTTTGAATTTGTTTTATTGTTTATTAATGATATTTAACGGTTGAAATTTTTGTAGACCAAAATTTACCATTGGTAAAAAAATATCCTAAGATTTTCAATGGTCATTTAATATTAATTAACTACATGGCTGATTCTGTTGAATGTACTAGTAGGGTATATTTACTTTCGTCATCTTTGATCATTTCACAGTATGTTTATATTTTAATAATTATTTTTAAAAGTGCACTATTGATTATTATTATTGCACTGAATTAAGAGTAATCAAATAGCACACACACTTTAAAAGCTGCTATTGTTTGTGAGAGTTTAGATGCAACTTGCATCCACATTATGTTCACTCTGTCTGAAATACAAAGTTTAACTTCTTGAGCAAAATCAAACAAGCGCAGCGCACTGCCCTTGTTTGTGTCATCACCGTCTAATGTTTTTTCATCTAAGTACCACAACACCAATTTAACTCCTCATCATTATTCACACTTCGAGCGAGAAAAAAAAATATTCTGTCAAGTTACTGCATTAGCACAAGAGAATTAACATTACATTAGACGTTACTCACACGCCGTAAACGTAAACACCTGTCGACAGTAATTTGACAGTATAACCAGGACGCTAGCCCATAATAAACAGCACTGACAAGCACATTCTCAATTTTCTCAAATCAGTGTACCGGATGTGTATTGAGAAAGCGCATTTCAAGAAATTTTATGAATTAACTTTGGAGGGAAAGTCAACAGTTCTAAAAGCACAAGAACAAATAGTTATGAAGAGTTAAAACAGTTCAAAAGCCAAGAGTCAACAGTTCAAAACTAAGAGTTAACAGCTAAAAACCAAGAGTTAACAGTTTAGAAACTTGGCCGTTCTGTGGCAAAACAACGTAACTTGAAATTTTCACACTCTGAGAAAAATAGAGTTCAAGTTTGCATGTTTGCAACTTGGCAATAAATTGTCGTACCCTTCTGGAATTTTGCAGGACTACTGTATCTATAGACAATTTTATTATCATTATATGTAAAATTTTAATTACAATCTTTTGATTTATTGTAAAGTTATTAACAATATTCACAGATAGATTGTTTTACCTCAGAAACATGGCAGACTTGGTACTGTCACAAGTGTGACATATTTTTGAAATTTATTATGTCTGGGTCTTTTATATGCATTATCTACTGTAGCTTATGTATATGTCGTTAAGATATTAATTGATATGAAAACACCATCAAATAGTTGATTTTGCTGTGAATAACTCCATCAGTTAAAAAAATGTTTTGAATACCATTCTGAGGCAAAACAAAGTATCTTCATCGGAGATATGTTGTTTTTTTTCCCCCGTAATCTTGCAGTTACATTGTTTTACCATGGAGAATCACTAGATTTTAAGTTGTGCTTAAAGATAGGTAGTACCATCCCAGAAACATCTCATCTCAGTTTTTGTATTATTTCATATAGTATTATAAAATGTAATACATAACATTTTATGAATGGTTTACTCTCAGAATTTTGTTTTTTTAACAATCAAACTTGAACTGCATTGAAATAATTATTATATTAATAATTCAACAAGAAATTAATCATACTGAATCAATCAATCAACCAAAACCTTTATTTATTCACGAAAATATACATTTAAAACTCCCACTAGGTTGCAACATACAAAATTAATAAATTAATACATTAAAAATAAATTAGGAACAAAATACTGTAGATCTACTTTGAAAACATTGGCACATTGAAGGAAAGAGACTGCATAGGAATATAAATATTTCTGAAGGAGTTGATGGTTCTTTAAATAGAGTGTTGACAGTTAGGCGTGTCAACCATTTAGATTTTCTGAGGTAAAATATGTGCCAACGGTTCTACAAAAGGGATAGAGTTGAGACTTGGATTTAATGGCAAACTGATTCAAGATTTCAGACTCAGAATTACGTAGCGGAAATTACTTCCCGTATTTTATTGTATTTTATATCATGATAAAAGTAAGAAAATCTTGAATTATGTTTTTACGGTACTTTAGGTGACTTGTGACACAGTTGTTATGTTCTGAAACATGGCATGAAATCGTAAGAAAAAAATTTATAACTATCCCATCGAGCAGTATAAGCTTGCAATGGTTCTTCTTTGTTGAATTAATACAGTATTATCTTCAGTTAAAAAATATTTTTGACCAATTAAGGCATTCCATTTCAAAATAAATAAACTCTCCAGATTTAATAAAAGTTAGCAAAGTCAAATACTGTAGGAGCAAAAAACCATGATTGTAGCAAAAATCAAAAACAGTGATAAGTGAGTGTCGCTGGCTCGATTCCCATAGCTGCAGCCAATAGGAAGCTTTTGATTGTGAACTACGGTAAGATAATGATGTTACATATTAAGTCATCTGTTCATGTGATATGTGTAGTTCTTAAAAATTCCAGTACAAAAAATGAAGGACAGGCACAGAGAAGTGGAAGCGGTTTGAGTATACTATACACCATTGAGTTTAACCTCTAGAGTACTGTATACTGTACAATAAATAATCAATAAATACAAAATTTATCCTCATCACATGCAATTCAATTACACATTACATTAGTATCCATGTATCGTGATGCTTGGAGAAATCTTGTGGTCACCTGCTCCCCAGCCAAATGAATAAATGATGATCCATGTTTAATTTTTCATAGACTTGTCTAAAAATAGATACTTGGAAATTAATATTGAATTAAGAATTAACTACTAAAACTAACATTACTAATTTGATTGTTGTCATAATGTAAATTAAAATAAACAATGGATAACTCTGTAAATACATAATCTATGTTCTTAAATTTTCAATGAGCAAATTTTTTAATGATTTTATGATTGAAGTAAATTAATAAACAATAAAGAAATTTATAAAGTTCCTTAAAAAACAGTGATGTGAGAGTTTACCAGCAACTGGGTGAAGGGGATGCTTTTACTAAGTGTTGTGGAATTCCTGATTTGAGATACTTAGTCACCAGGTTTTTTTTAATGGAACGAGGTATGTATAAGTAGGGGGAATTTGAAGAATGGAGTGAGTGTATCTCATTTCCATGAGGCCAATAAAATGGCCCACTCAAGTGTATTGATCATTGTATAGTTAAATACTAAAGGTAACTTGCAATGTCACATGGCCTTTTAATATATAAGGAATGATAATATTGGATTAAAAAGATTCTGTTTACCAGATCTGAAAGTACTTATCCAATTATATAATTGGGTATTACTTACCCAATTATCACAAGGTAACTGCTGTACATTAGGTTCAAACTGAACAAGTTTTATAGATCAAAACTGACAAATAGTTAGCTTATTAGTATTGAATTATTAGGGTAAACAGAGGAAATGAGGTGTTGAATTATGCATTTAACTAATCTTGCTTTGTTGCCAATCAATGCTTACCAGAAAGTTAAAAAAATTGCAATTACTGTATCACAAGGCAATATATTCGATTCAGCATGAACAATCATATAAATCAAAACAGACAAATAAGTTTAGCTTAAAATAGCGCTTGATTAAAAGAGGAAATGAACTGTTGAATTAGATTTAACTGGTCTCCCTTCATTTCTTACCAGTATAAATTGCATTACTGTCAATTGTTTTCACTTGAAATTATCACACAAATGTGCAGTGATTAAGCTGTTCTTTAAATAGCGCCATCAAGGTACTTTAGTAAGCTACTGTTGATACTGAAGTGGTGTCGTCAGGGTAAAAGCGAGGCAAGCATTACCACTAGCTTGGCGGAAGGGACCCTAGGGCCTAGTGAGGTCAAGCCAAGAGCATAACCGTTACCCCAGTAACAGTCCAATGAAAAATAACTAAAATAAAAGATGAGGAGGATCAGCTTTTTTTCCCATCACTATTTTTAAACTAAAAACTAACATTTTTTTTTGTCAAATAACAGTTTATTTTGTTTCTCCATTTATCTAGATAAGTGTATGTTTGATAGATTCAATTTTCACAGTGGAAAAGATACCCCTAATCTTCAAATAGTGTCTTGAAATTTCTATTCATGCACACAGAACCACTATGAACACAGAATCAACAGCTTAATGTACAGAACCATGTCCCATCCGAAGAGGTAAAGTGACATTTCATACTCAAAGACATTTAGTAAATATATAATTTAAAACCAGGAAACATGCGGTCTAGAGCTCAATCTTTTTCCACAGCACTACCATGATCTCTGGTAAGACATTTTTCAATTTGTCATAATTACTGAACATCTTTTTTTCCCCTAGTTTCTCTAAATAATTTCTGGTAATTCATGATAAACTTAACTCCAAAAGCATGTCACTGCATGATTCAAGCAAAATTTAATGATGATTGATGCACTGGAAGCTAAATATAAAGAAATGACTAATAATAAAATTACAGTACAGTATATAAAAAGAAATCATGAAGACTATGAATGTTTCAATGTTTACAATTACAGCCCACAAACTGGTGCTTTACATTCACATATTTTACCCATCTATATAACCAATTATTTTCAACACATTATGGTTTATTACAGGTCCAGACCTATGGACCTCAGGTAGATAGTCTAGATTTTATAATCACCTCAAGAAACATGTACTTAAATTGAACTCACCATACCCCTTCCAGGGATGTCACCACGCTGGTCGGCGGTGGAGGGGCCCGTCCAGCACTCAACATTTCCGACAGGACTCACTGCTCGCGCGCGTATTACAAAATGTTCAACATCACACTCATTTTTTAAAAACATAATACAACCATGTATTCGTCCACGAATACGCAGCTAAGGTACAACACAACAACACAGGCCCAACTGCGGCCACACACACACGCCAAGCATGTGAAGTTGACAGTCGGATTGACGCTTGTCGCTGGGATTTGTTCATTATTACAGTATTTTTTAATCTAAAACAAAGCATGTCAACTATTGAATTTAATTAGGCCTACAGTAAGTCTCATCTTCATCTGTTTTGTTGCATTCCTCAAATTCTGGCCTAGGCCTACCTGGGCCTAGCCTAAAAAAATCGCGTCAGCTAGCCTTGGGCCTAGGCCTGCTCGACTTTAGGCCTTTTGGTTTTTAAGAGATTTCACGAATACGGCGACATCCCTGCCCTTCTGGTTTCCCTTTACCACTAAAATAACTACACACAACTTGTCATCAATGCTGATTGGTCAGTCAAAACTGTGAGCTTTCCATATGCATCAGCAGCGCACAGTGTAACGATTGCAGTGACAACACTGCACAGAGAGTGTAGCAGTTTTATGGAGACCAGGCTTCATTGTCTCCTAATTCTTATGTTTTAGACTGCAGGTCCAACGCATCATTGGTTTTTGCCTTCTTTCTTTTTGTATCCGAAAATTTGGTATTTAAAAAACCGATTTTCTTTACCTCATTTTCTGTTTTGTAATTTTGTAGTGAATAAATATTACTTATGAATAATGACTAAGTTTGTCATCAAATATTTTTTTTTTTATGCAATTTTGCACAAAAAAATCTAGACCTCTTACAAAAACTATTTTTGTCGGTGATTTTAATCTTCTTTCCAATAATACTCATCATGGAGCTTCTGTAGATTGGTACAGTTGTTGAGTCACAAAGTGTTAAAACCGAAAGATTGATGTTTCTAGTAATGATATGAATATTGATAACTATCTTGATATATTAATTTTAGAGTATAGACCAAGCCTAAGCATACAATAAAGCCATGATTATGTATTAAGTACAGCATACAGTACGGAGAGCAGAAGATAAGCCAGATAACATTAGATACGTACAGACGTATAGATCTGACATAAGCCCCTTTTCAGACAGACATTGCCGCAATAATTTGGTACAGCATACCAACGCGATTATCGGCCTAAACCCTTACACAATAACTTTCTACAATATTATACAAGTCTGGCGCTTTTAGAAATGTAAGAACAGGTTTGACAGACTGCACACATAATAACAGTAGATTTTAAATAACAGAATAATCACTTCTTGTATTAGAAAAAGGGGAGAGATAAAAATGAGGGAACTATAATAAAATGAAATCATTAAAAAAAAAATATAAAAACACCACAACTATTAATCAATCATTCAATCAATCAATCAATCAAACAATCAATGACAATGGATCTTTCTGCTCAGCCACGCCCTGCCTCCCTTAGATATCGTTCCTAAGGTCCCACAACGTAAGGAACATACTGCACACAACATACGCATCTGTGGAACAACACTTGTGTTTGGGCGTATTCGACTGGTTAATTTTGTTGACTACGATTTTTCGTTGAGTATATTTTCATTCGATTGGTTCGTAAAATAGACTTCATTGACAAGGAAAATTAGTGTAAACCAGAGTGCGTTAAACAGCTTTAAGTTATCCACGTGACCAAAACAAACATGGCCGGCGAGTTTAGAAACAACATTTGCGTTAATATTATTTAGATTAAATTTCAGAAAATAAAAATTATAATATTTACCCACATGAAGTCAAAAAATAATTGTAGGCTAACAGAATTCAAAAACTGGATGAAAATATTTTTTTTATGAAAAACCCATACTGCCACAAGCTAAAGCAATCTTGACTACGCAGCGTGTATCGCGGTAACTATGCAGCCATTTTGCTTTGTCGAGTATATTACAAGTTTTCTATTCAACTGGTCGTCTTTTTCAAGTAGGATTTTACCGCTGCGCAGGTGGGCGTGGTTTAACGAAGAACGACCGGTCGAATACGGCCAATGTGAGACATGCATATTCCTGGCTCTGTTCTGATTGGTCAGTTATTTAATTTGATTGACACTCCGGATAAGGCTACTATATATGATTATATATTTATTCAAATTTCTGATGCACTGCTCTTCTGCTATATACAGTATACAGATACTTCTTTAATTCTCAAAGGTTTCTTGACCTTCTGAACCGCCAGAAGTTTTAGATAGCATGGTGAATAAATTCTCATTGCTAACTTTGTATGTGCGACTCATGCGTACTCTGGATGCTCTGGTTTATATGTATACGCGCATATTCCTAATTACCTATTGTGACGCTTTCTTCATAGGCACTTCACTATGTGTCTCAATTATGTCTCAATTACACCACATAGCTATGTGTTACAAAGCACTTTAAAGTTTGACAGTCACAAAACTCTAGGATGTCTGTATGTCAATATTTATCCAAGTTAGCGATGTAGACAATGCGTCACTAAGGGTTAAACAAGACCCATGGGTATTGACTACAAGGAAGTTGTCGACACATGTGTGAATGCAAATAGCTCTGATTGAGCCGTAAATTTGCTTGCGCTAAATAGCCTTGTCCAATACGGTACAGGATTAAAACAACTTCATGCTGTTGTATAATAACAGAAATTTATACAGTACTATAGTGCCAATACAAGGGCCTTCACCGTTTGAATACAACATACTTATAATTGACATCACACCTGTATTTTTAAAGATATGCCTACTGGTGTTAAAATCTGAAACCACTCAAACATTTAAAATACTGAAATGATCAAAAAAGATAACGTAAAGTTATAAACTTTTAATGGGACACAGATCAAAATAAATTAAGTTTTTCATCCATTAGAGAGATACTTTATTGCTACAAAAATGGTTACATTTCAAAATCAAAGAATTAAAATTGGTTTTTGTGGTTTGTTATTGGCAAAAAATTTTCAAGTTATGTTTAATGACTTCGATGCAAAGTGACCAATTCCAAAATATTGATTTTTTTTTTTGAAGTTATAATTATACAAATTTTGAAAAATAAACCATTAAATTGCTCATTTAAAAAAGTTTTTAACTTCCAAATAAGCGCAGATAACGATTAAAGTTTTTCGCTGATTTACTGTACAGACTAGTTACTATGAAAGTTGTTAAAGTTGTCTGCAGTGCCAGGCGAATAAATGGATTAAATCAAAGAAGAAATAATTGTGTTCTACTACATATTAAAGTAAAGTAAATCCTTGATGAGCCATTGGCCTCAGCATGAAGCGGTTGAAAGTAGCCTATGTTACTCTCCTGAGTGGGACATTAGTCCACCGCAAGTTACTCCCACCAATTTGCTGGTACCCATTGATACAGCTAGGAAGAAATGTAGATAAAGTGCCTTGACTTTAGACACAAACAAAATGCAAAGCAAAGGATTGAAACCACAACCTCAAGGTTGAGAAACCAAACCATTTCTGCTGCGTCAAATGTTCTACTACATAATTGCATGGAAAAACTTTAGATGATAACTTACAGTACAGTACGCAAGCAAATAATTCAAACACTACATTTTATTGTTTTTAAATTAAGTTTATTTTACCCCGCCACTAATCAGTGGCGTATCTATAAGTCTTGAAAGGGGGTGCGAAGGTGAAGTGGGGGAGCTTGATGATCAGTTGAGGGGTGCTAACTCGCAAAATATGGTGTTTTTTAACTATTTGCAAGTGAATTTGTACATCCAACTAGATACTGTATACCACTGCCACAAATACATTGAGAGCTAGCACTGAGAATGTTACACAGATTACAGTAATATCCAATTACGTTCAAAATTTGAGAGCACTATTGAAATTAGTAGACCAACATCTGAAGGTGGTTTTTGAAAAAAATATAAGACCCAATAAAAATAATTATTAGTTTCACCCTATCTGAACTGTAAATGTGATGAGGAAGGGAGGCTTTTTATTTTTTGGTTTTATTTCTAAATCCAACTTTGGGTTGTTTTGTGGTGCACTGATATTCGAAGTAAAATACATAATTGAGATAATACTATAATATCTACTGTTATTACAAAAAAAATGAAAAAAAAAAAAAATTTTTTCCAAATGTTTTTTATTTTAATACTATAGAAGACATGCGGGCGAGGGTGATAAACTAATCATTTTTTATTGGGCCTAACGGTTTCAAAAGCTTTTAGTTTCGAACATCGTTGGAAACCAACTTGAAAATAATTGGTGTAAGTTTAACACCTTGTTAGTGTATCATCTAGCCTAGGCCTGCCCAGGCCTTATAGACTGTATCTAGATCCGTGTCTGCAAGGTGTGACCCTCTTGTGCCTTTGGCTGAGCTTGTGATGTGTGTGTGTGTGTAAACAAGTTTATTTTTTATTTTACTGCAAAAAATACTGAAAACTACAATTATGTTCTTGGAAATCAAAGTAGGAAATTACAGAATGTAAAATGATGAATGTCACGATTGACTTGTAATGTGTTTTTTGTACAGTACAACAGCCCAATTTAGTGTAAACTTTTGGACTACTAATAAGAAAGTCAGGTCAAAATAAATTGCGGTCACAGAACTCTCAAAAGTGCTTTTAAGCAGGGGATTAGCTGTGTAAATCTGCTTAGTTTTAATCTCTCATTCACATGTACATACTCAAGAAACGCACCGCCATGTGTCGCTGATACAAAAGCGTATTTTCCAATAATTCCTTATCACTCAAGTCCGCTTTGATTATCTCACAACAGGAAGGTATAAATTACACACTGAGAAAAATCAAATGCCGAGATTTTATATCATACCTGTATAGGCCTACAATTATAGGAAATGATGTTTTGCCCTACCTGACATGTTATCGTACTGAATGCTCAGTAGGTTCCAAAATACTAGCAAAAAAAAAAATCTTGTATTAGTGATTCCTGTGGGAATCGAACCCATGACCTTCAGACAACTAGCCTGGTGTCTTAACCACTAGGCCACCGATTTCCAAGTAGCAGCAATAGGATGCGGTATTTCGAGAAGTATTTAGAAACGTACTGAGCATTCAGTGGGGTAGGGCAAAAACATAAATTAATTCAAATCTCCTGATATGACTATCGAACATACAGGATGAAAGATGATGCCAGAGAATAAGGTTAAACATTAGAAGTCTTTGGCTCTGAAATATTATGTCAAGCAAAAAAAAAAAATGGCTACTGATGGCTGTATCAGGGATAGCACCAGGAGTTGCCCGACGGACTTTTATTCTACTAGCTCTCTGACTGTGGGTTGCCAACAGTTTAGCGCTGAGCGGTCATAAGATCAACAATTGCTTCTGAAGTCTGCTAGAGGTTTACAATTCATATTGCACACACGACATTCAATTGTCAATGTGTTCTGTTGCGAGTATATTGTTTGTCATGTTTTCATGGGCGTTCATACTGTATGCAGTCAGTATACACTTCTAATATTCATTGGTAAAGTATGTATACTTATTTAGAAAGATGATCTCTCCAGTTTATAATAGTAATTGGTCTGGTTTTTACTGCTATTGCAAAATTTGTACTTCATATTTATTACCTAAAGTAACTGGATCAGATGCATGGTAAACACATTCTCAGTCCCTGGGGGAATATCTCCTATATTGCTGTTAAGTAATCACAAAATTGGTCTACTTGTATATTTAGGTGTGATTGGTTTCAATATGAAAGTCTCTGTAAAGAGTGTATTGCCTATTTTTATTTTTCAAATTGACATGCATTTAAATTGTTTTTCATGTTTTGCATTATATGTTTGAGAAAAAAAAAAGGCATAAAGAACGAATATAGCGCTTCATGCCAACGGCTTTTAAGTGCTTCAAATTATTACCCACGGTCATTGGATAAAAGCATGCAACACATACTCAGCTCCTAAAGAGAATTCCATAATGTTGCATCTGTATTTAAATCATTTTGTGTTTGAACCTACCAGGTACCTGCTTGTACTCCTTGGTGGAGAGAGACAACCTGTAGGAACGTGTATTGCCTAAAGAGCACAAGCAAAATGCACAGCGAAGGATTGAACCTCTGAACTCAAGGTTGAGAAACAGAAATGTGCAAACACTTCCTAACCACACCTACCTGTACAAGGTTCTGTACCTAGTTTTATACTCATGGATGGTGCGAGATCTAAAATGCCTATTCTAGAAATCTAAAAACACACATGTCCTGTGTTGTTCAGTACTGATCAATACTGGCCTTCATTTTATTACACTAAAAGGTACCAGTTGATATAGTCACAATTTAATACAAGAGCCTTAGTGATTAGTACTATCAGATAACATTTTCAGTGAGCATTATATCTAAATTACTGGTATTGCAACTGTCTAAATCACACTATTATATTTTCTTTAACAACAAAACTGCTGTATGCCCATATATAGTCATGATATGCCTATATGGTCATGATGTGCCTATATATGGTCATGATGTGCCTATATATGGTCATGATGTGAGGTCATCAAGACAACATTTAGGCACATAAGATTTGATAGTCTGCACACGGCTAAAGTCATTATAAATTCTAATCATTGGCGCCACACGTTTTATTGTGAATACAAATTAAGTTTAGCATTATTTGTCAACATAAAAATTGAATTTCAGAAAATACACACATTAAATTTCACATTAAATATGAATTTGAATTAATGCAAACACATTCTTGTAAATTTGCAAAAACGTGACTGCACTGACCTACCACGTACAAGCAGAGAGAGTACACTGGCAGAGAAGCAAGGACATAGTGTTCATTCATGGTGTGTTGTGTGAATTGATTAACTGCTGCACATCTACTTTATATATCATTACATCTAGGGCATTACAGTGTTTTAACAGGATGCATTCTGCTTAATCGAAGTCAGCCATGTTCTGCCCGGCACCTGTTTTTTAAATTGCTGTTTAATATTACAATGTCTTTTCCTAGTGTTTAATATTGAAGTTCAATCATTTTGAGAGTAGAACATCACCGACATCACAGCAATATCTGACTTCATTTTTTGACTGTGTGCAACACTAATGTTTACAATTTATTATCTTTTTTTGCAGTGTACAGTACTGTATATGATTAAAAAGCCAATGAGTTTTCATGTCTTAAGCTTTTAATAAAAAATTATTAAATTCTATAGAAAGAAAAACAGTGGCTTACAGTAGCTCTGCAGACACTCAGTTGCAAGACCGCTTGGTAGGTAATAGAGGGATTTGGCGATGGGTGTCACATGAACTAGGGTGTTTGATATAAACAGTCGACTGGCACAGCGTTGTTTTACATGGAGATTGCTATGGCGGTCATCCCTTGTTATTGCTGTTAAATCATCATAATTCCCAGTAAACTATACCAAATTGATTGGAAATTAACTATAAGAATTTTGCCTTAATGGTTTGCTAATGCTGTAAAGAATACTTGCCACCAACATTGAGATTTTTCGACAAATGTTAGGCCTAGGCCCCTGCACATCTACGGAATGGTTAGGTATGCATGATGGTCAATTGTACTGCCTTTCCTAGCCATTTACGTCTCACATTAACAGTGGATGGTTGTTTCGCAACCATAACATTTTTTTTCCTATGCTATCGCACTGTAGTGTTTTTCATGTATACCCAAGTTATTTCACGTGACCACCTGTAAACAATCCTTGCCAAATCCCTCTATTGCTCATAACTGGTGTCATGGTACCGTGTCGCGTCATCCAGTAGAGTTCACAGGGAGTGAAGTTGGATTCGCCGTACGGAACGAGTGATTGGCTTTAGTCTTATGATGACTTGAGTACAGATATCATCATGCATACCAACCTCCTCCACTCCATAGGAAATTTAGACTGCATCTGAGACTAAATTCACTCCATATCAGTGGGTATAGAGATACTCGAAGGACGCAATCAACGTAAAGAGTATACTGTATGGCTCAAACATAAGTCGTAAGCTTTCCCACAATGCCATGCAAAAAAAAAAAACCATTACCATCATCATTATCTTTTTACCTTTTTGAGAGGGACGACAGTGAAAGCGCCACCACCAGCGGCTTGTAAGACAATAGCCAGGAACTTTGGGTTGACGGCGCAGAAGTTGCTGTCATGTGAGTTGTCAGTTATTCTCAACCCCTCGTAACATTTCTCCTTCTGGAATGGTGAGCCGAAGACATGCCGGAATTTGGATACCCGAACACCTTTGAATCCAGGCATCTATAGAAGAGAAAAAATAATAATAAAATATGTTATTGCTACTATTCATCAGCAAAACATACAATACAAAATGATACATCCATTTTAGTAATAACATGCACAATATGTTCAGTGGCGGATCCAGGAGATTGAAATAGAGGGGGCGCAAGGAGGGGCCTTCACAGTTTAGTCTAGATGTTTATTTTTATTTATTTTATTTATTTATTTATTTAGGTACACAATACATGTGCCAAGGATTGTCAATAGCAATATATCACTGTCCTACTTGTAGGTGACAATCCCTTACACAAGACAAACATACACACACAATACTTTACACAAACTAAATCTCCATAATATGTGAGATTTGTTTGTTTATCAATAAACTGCTCTCATGCACTGTAGTAGGCTGATTCAAGGAGACCTTTGAGTAAGTTAACCACAGTTTGGCAGCTAAGTTGTAAGAGAAACCACCTGAAGAAAATTCATGTCTCCCTCTAAACACGACTTCAAATTATAGACTGTTTTCTGTACTACTACTCCATCGTACAACCGCGATGCGGTCGCATGCAGAGCACATGTTCGCGCACACCGACTTTACATGTTCAGTGTTGGGAGTAGAGTTGCATCGTTCCGTCTCACCGCCACCCAGTGGCTCAGTTAACTGTACTACGCTTGAAAATGAGAGCCGACTAACGAAGTCAGGCGGCAATTACTAAATAGTTTTAAATATTAATTATATAGCCTATATATCCATATAAAATATTGTTCACCGGCAGATTAACATTAGCGTAAATTAAAACCATTATTTTGTTAATTATCTTAATAATAATATGAATAATGTAATATTGTAGCAAAAACGGTCTATTCTCTTCCACAGAGAAAGTAGGCCTATCTGCTACAGTAATTTCTCTCGTTCGCTTATATTTTGAATTCGTTTGTCGACGGCGTTTATATGAAGTACATCTTAGTTCCTTAAAATATTAATATTTTTCAATACTAATTCATTTACAAGGCAAGGTCATGTAAGATTTATTGTATAATGGGCCTATGAAATACATTACAAAGTTTCGGGGAAAATTAAATACGTAACACTTGTGGAAATAACACAATATCTGTCTCTTATAGTTAGGGCGTTGAATTAACTATCACCAATTATTGACACGCGAACACGACATCGTTAAATAAACAATGTACTCTCAACGTTCATTTCAACGCAACGCAACTCAACGCAAACGCAACGCAACGACAACAGGTAAAACGCGTTGGGATTTTTGCAATAAAACTGGCCGGTACTGTAATAACATCAATATCATTTCATGATGATTATTTTCTAATTAGAGGCCAATGATGCTATAATAAGACAATCAAAATCCTGGTCCTAAAAGTGGTCTCTGAGGGAGACTAATAAAAAACAAGAAAAAACAAGTCTATACTGTAATTTTTTTAAATCTAGATTTTATTTTTTTAAGCATTACAATACAATTTATAATTTTCAAAAAGAGGATGGCAGTTTTTCCACTACAGTATTACAATCTTTCTTCTTTTAGAAAATTCTACCTGCATCTGTACAAACGCTGAAGTCTAATGAAATTTACGGTTTGATTGAATTCTGCTTGACTCATTCATGAGTCTAAATCCTAAATTTATATTTTAACGATAAACGACTTCACCACCAGTGAACAGCCAATCACATCACACATTCAATCACTATGGAATAAAAAAGTAACATTACTGTCGTACTAACATGAAAATGACTTAGTTTTCGTAAAAAAGTGAATCTTAAGTATTTTTCTCAATTGATATTGCTTTACTTTGACCATTCAATTTACAGTAGTTTATCATCATTTGTAATACACAGGCACTATTTTTTAACAGTATGATCAATTTTTTTTTTCACTATTGGAATTCAATCTTTGTAAATTGTAAGCAATTGCAATGCAATAAATAACATCAATGTACAGTATCTAAGGGCTCGTTGACAATTATCAACATTAATGAAAAATGTACAGATTTAAACCTACTCTTTTCGATACTCCCTCCATCCTCTCTAAAATTGTACATAATATGTTGATTTCGCAACACCATGCTCCATTATTTGGCGAAGTCAACTTAAGTACTGTATTTGGTTACATAAATAAAGTATTATATCCGTGGTTGCATTATATTATAATTGGTCTTAAAAATCTAATAATATTCTAAATATTGGATGTTATTTTGAACAATATCATGCATATGTAAAAGTGTACAAATTTTTTTTTCCCCTATGCGTACTGTTCGTGCACTTGTGAAAATGTTGATAATTGTGAACAACCACTAACATAAATAAAGGAGAAATTTAGATTTTATTGCTTAAGTAGTCTAACTTCATAAAGTTTTGCAAGTAATAATATACAATACATTTAAAAAATTATGGATCTACACCACTACTGACAAATTCACTTGCGTTAAGTTTATAGCGTACCACATCGCTTAAAACATGGTTCCTATTGAGAAAATTCACCAACTACTTTCGATTTGATGTTGAAAACTTGAATTAAGTGTCTTTCCTCTTCATTTTCTAAAACTTGCTATGGCTTATTATATCCAACTATCAAATGACTCAGCAACTAATACACTATGGAACTTTACCTCTGAGTGCTCTACTATTAAGTCTCCTTAAACTGCTTTTAATAGTCAAGATTTTTTATACCTTGTTAAAGATAAAAAAATAACCCCATAAAATTTTTTTAATTTAACTTGCTTACTCTGAAGTAACATAAAAATTAAACGACTTAAAACTATATACTGTACCATACCAAAAAAAAAAAAAAATATTGATAACCATGTACATTAAGTTCAATTCTGGTAAAAACGAATATTTTACAAACCTATTTTGTACATTTTCAAGCGAATGCTAAACACTTAACCTTCACTGTCGAAACAAGATTATTAATATCCGCATTAAACAAAAATTAATTATTTTATCTTTTGATATGCTTACAGTTATGCAAACTACAATTTAAAGTATTCATACCCATGATTTAAAGAACCATATCTGATTCAGACCCTGGAATCAACTGAGGACCTGTCCATGGAAGTTCTTATCTGGTCATCAGTGTCTCATATCCTTTACATTTTTTTTAAAGTGAATGAGAAAATTCACTAATACTGTAGGCCTAGTTAAAAAAAAAAAAATTTTTTTTACAAAGATTTTCCATCATAATACTGAAGATAATCTTGATTGAAGCAAAAGGTGAAGAGAGCATAGTATGCTCATTTTGAGCGTAAATAAACAATACGCCCTTATACGCTGTTGTCACTTTTGAAATAATACTAACTTATGTATAGACATAACAAATTAATTTTTATCTGTCATAAAAACAATGGTACATTATTAAAATATTACTGCTTAGGTAATTTTAATGGGTTAATAAAAATGTTTGTAGTATATTTAATGTTTTACACTGTATATTATAATCTATCTCACAAGGTGCCTGGATGTACAGGTCATTGTGCGTGTGCGTTTAAAAAAACGATAATTAAATCTGGGCAATTGTCTTCAGAGCTGCTGTAATATAAAGCGCAGTTGTTTACAAAAGACTGCCTGGTTCTTCTCGTAATACCAAACTCATTCGGCAGATGTTTAAATTGATTAGATGACTTAAATATAGGAGTGTTCATTGCAACCAAAAATTAATGTATAAAGAAGTGGCTGCAGAGAAGAAATATTACTTAATTATCAACCCCCCCCCCCCCCACAGACTTGTGTACAGTAGGCCTATCATTCCATACATTACAGGGTTAAAAAAGGTTTGCCATGGCCCAAACACAGCACTGATGAAAAGAATGATGTTTGCTCTAGAGACCAACTACTGTAAACCATATTATCGTGATCCCTTCTAAAATAAAAGATACATTGGCAGCACAAGAGAGGGGCTGTCAAGATGGAGGGTCCACGCACCTCAGTCCCACCTTAGTTACATGTATATGGCACCTCTAGATCTTGAAAAATGTATTGGGGGAGGGGGGAGGCCAGCTGGGGCACCCTAGCTGGGGCACCCTTGAATCTGCCACTAAGAAATATTGCAAATCAACATTCACCTGGCTAAAAGACAACTGACCAACTTATAAGGAAGCTCTCAACGACCTTTCTGTTGGATGCAGAAACAGCCAAAATAAAATTAACTGCTATTTTTATGTCCCCACCCTCATAAAATTTTGGAGCCTCATGAACAAATTTTCTATATTAGTTTATTTTTTTTTAAAAACCAATAATTTTTCATTCAAAATCAAAATAATGATGAAAGATTTTTGTTAAAATCCGAGAAGAGGTGGAAATATAATGGCAGGGTTACAAATACAGGTATATCCATTTTACTATTTTTTATAAAAAATAATTTTTATTATTACTAGTACGGGAGGAAATAGCAAATTAGTAAACACCCTCACCAAAAAATAATTTCAAACGCTGGAGAAACTAACAATTAAATTTATTTGGCCTTATAATGTATGTATGATAGGCAAATTGTAATAAATATCAATTTAAGTCTTGTTGAAATTTAAATAACAAACAACCAACATAAACATCATTACCAAATGAAACCTTGAAATTATTAAATAATAATACAAATTGTTTTGTGTATTTCAAATTTATGTATTCATACAATATACAATGGAAGCCTTGTGCACTACATTTTGACATGGCTGAACGGTTTAATTTAATCTTGGAATAAAATAGTATCTGTATGTCTACACAGCTAGGATCAACATTAGGAATGAATACTGCTGCTAAGCGAGAACAAGCATCTGCAAAGCTTGGCTACATGATATGTACGGACATGTTTGTAAATTAGAATTCAGAAACATTGAACAGTGTTACTTGATGTCATGAAATACTGTACTCTGTATAGCAGTATACACCATGTTAAAAAAAAGTTGTACGTTGGATTACGTACAGTATTAAATTATTAAAATTATAATTTAATAAATATAATTATTTATATTTTTTTAAGATTCTTTCAATATATTTTCAAATTTAATTTAATTTTTAATTAATTACATTTATTTGTTTAATTGATTTAATTTTTTTTTGGTTATAATTTTATTGTTTATAATTGTTTTTTCTTTAATTTTGTAGTTTCTTTGAAACTATGTACAGTGAAAATGGAATGAACTAATTAATTTATTGTATATTTCTGTTGAAATTTTTTTAAGTATAAATAATTTCATAGTTAATTTTTTTTTTTATAATAATAAGTTTAAATTAAGAAAATCAGTAATACTGTAAGACCATAAAACAAATTGTAATAATACTATGCTTCTGCAACTACCAGTGGATTAATGTCTAGCACCTTTCATGTGGTATTCATATTGTGCGCCATTCATATTCAGATATTAGTTTCAATAATTGAATTCGTGTTAATTTGTTAGAGCGTTTCTATCTAGTAAAATTTAATTGCACTTTTGTTCTTGCATATCAATTTTGTGAAACGGCTCGTTGGCCAGAATGCCCATCTCTTATTCCTTGGCATTTGGGCCAGAATATGAAATGCTATGGGGGAGGGGAGAGGTCACAACTCCTTCCATACAAGTCTCGACATATGTAGGTACCCACTTAAAATTCAGAGTAGAGGCAAACGCTGTACAGTAAAAAATATCCCTTGCACAAGTGACTTGCAGGGTTACTTTGTGTACGTGCTAGAAAATTTCATTTTTTTTTACATCAATAAAATTTTATCTAAATATTTGGAATGAAATAAAATTAAAATAAACTGACATAGTAATCACTGGTTTAATAGGTGGTTTGTCCTTTTGACTGAGTCTGTTATTTTCCTCCATATTATTTCAATAAATATTCATATATTCATGAGTGGCAATAAACCCCAGGCGATGGGATCATTAAAGACATTATGGGTAATTATCTGTTGTTCACTCACTGATGAACTATACTCTGGTTTTGCAGCAGGTAACCATGCCGACCATTCAACTCTCACTTGCAGACTTATTTTAGACACAATTGGAAACACAATGTATTACCAGGGAACAGTTAAATATTAACTGTTCCTTGGTATTACTTTATCTATGCAAATGTTGTTGTACAGATAAACCAAGGATAAGCAACTAATTCATAGATACTACTGTACACTACTTGGAAGATTTCAATGTCAACACTATATCCTGCCTACTATCTATAAAATAAGTAATTTCATGGATAAATTCAAATTATAATTTTTAAATATGTATATTTATTTTTTGCATTTATCTTATACAATAATTTTGTTAAGATTTACTTATTTTTATTTTATTTATTTATTTTTATATATTTCTTTTTTTAAATTAAAATTGTAATACTTGCAATACTTTTAATTTATTTCCACTTTATAAATAATAAATAGTAAAGTATGCATTTTTCTATTTTGGTGATTCACCATACTGTAGTTCTTAAATTTTGACAATCCTTTGCAATTTGTTAATTATTAATATTCATATTTTTAGGTTTTGTACATTTCTTGTAATTTGTTGTGTCAAAATAAATAAATCAAATCAAATCAAATATGAAGGTAAATATCACATCTACTGTAAATGTATCAAGTACCATTTCTATTAAAAGCATGTTGACTTCAATTTTGTCGTGTTGAAATTGAATAAATCAAGTCCTCAATAGACAATACTGTACATCTGATTGTAAAGGTGGTTGAATGTACTAATACCAATTTATTTTCTTAATATTAAATGTGTTTGGACGTTAATCATGATATCAAATTTGTTATAAATTACTTTATCTATGACACAGGTTCGCAAAGTGCGGCCTGACAGGAATATTTTAACGGCACGCGAAAATGAATTAAAAACCCTAATGTGCGGCCCGCCAACCATCTTTAGCTAGAAAACACCTTATTTTTTTTACTGCCCGACACCGATTATCTGTAAAATGTACCATCAAAACTAAGCATAAAGCAGTATAAAAGCAGTGTATGAAGGTTTCTTGAAGCGCACTGGAAACATCAAAGCTTGGGTGCGGCCTTCAGTGTTACATCAAAAATTCACTTTGGCCCTCCAACCCATTTTTATAATGAAGACAGGCAGTAAAATCTGTATCCCATCTCATTATCCACATGGCCTACTGTAGCTTTAGGTACTTCAGGCACTTGTTTCACCTGTGCGCTGAACCATGATTTGGTCCCTTGCTGAATAACATTACCGCTCTCCTCAGTTTCAGCTGCAAGGTTGATGTAAGTCAATCAATACCGCATATTTTGGGGGAGATGTTTTGAAATCTAGACATATATTCCAAATGCATGCCAATATTCTATTCATCACTAGGGCCTTGCCAATAATAAGAATGCGCAAGAATGCTGGCCTAGGATTTGCTTAACTTATTGTCTCAAGGCCGATTGTTATTGATTTTTTATTTTAATTGAAAATTTTAAGCTGATGTCCATTAAAGTTTACTATCTTTATCTGCTGTCGGCAATAAAATTCATTTCTCAAAGGTAAATTGCTGTTCTTAGAATAAAAAATTTGGAATATGGATGTTGTTATGGCCTCAAAGAGGGTTCTAAAATCATTTGGGCCAGAGGTCATTTTGAGTTCAAAATATTTTTTTTTAAGAACATGAACCACCTTTATACTAGAGTTCCTCTGATATACAGTACAGTTTAAAGCCCACCCACCTTTAACACAAAATGTTTGTGTTTTTCTCTGTCCACCTAATACCTCCGAAAGTATTTCAAGTACAAATACTGTATGATTTTCAGACATGTTGCAGCTACCACCAACGGGATGAACATCCGCTACATTAGGACTCCAATTTGTTATCCTACATGTGCTTTTTGATAAACTTAAATACATTTTCTTGCTGATTACTTCTAAATCCCATAACTTACTTGGCGTCATTATGCCACGCACCCGATCTAATATGCATGTTAGATGTCCTACATGCTCACATTCATAGCCAGTATATATTCAGAAACAATACCACAACACCGCAATCAAACAACGAACACGTCAGAGTTAACACGTTATTATATAGAAGGCACATTTTCTACGATAAAGATAATTCCTCACAAGGACTATTTGGCAACACTCATGCAAAACATTATCTACAAAGAAGTCCTTCAGGAAAAATAATGACAATGTACTGTAAATATAACATCCTCAATGATTGCCTCCTCAACTTCCAATAACATTTAACTAGATGCCTCTCCACTTTTTCTCACTCATTTAAGACCGTGCAGGGGGGTGTTACTCTGTACACCATAACATTATTATTTAAAAACCAAATTACATGAGAAGTTCCCTTGATAGAACCAATACCAAACACTATATTTATCAGTTAGTATTTATCGGTAATTACTGAGTTTAATTAAATACCCGACTTGATCTGCTTTGGCTGAGTCTATACCTAATTGGAAAAAATGGCAGTTACTGTAAGTAATGTGTTGCAGCCATGAGGAAAATCAATAGGTACGCCACTTTAGAGTGTTTCCTACTCTTTACTAAGTATTATCACACAGTGTTACGTGATCATCTGATGCAAAAAAGGCATACTCAATGTAAATTATATGACTGATTAGTTGGCCTACTACACTAACAGTCATAGAAATCATGGAGGAATTATTGAGAAGATCACTCGGCAACCGATTTCTTTGACGCGACAAACCAATGTGTTCCCCGCCTTTAGAATTAGTTCTGTGTTCATTATTATTTTGTCCACAGATTGACTGGTTTGACTATAAAGCTGAGGCGGAGTAAAACTAAAAATTACTCCGACTTTGGATTTAATTTTCAAATAGTTACCCTCGTTAACCCTAAAATGACTTCATTTTATTATAATCCCCATTCATTCCTTAATTTATTATCTGTTAAAATTAGATTTATCAAGTTTTATCCAATTTATGGAAATTCAAAGTGAAATACCATACTTTTAAAGCTCATTCAAATGTTTCATTAAATCCGAAACTCTTTTTGTAGAAAATATTAATATATTTGGTATTTCTCGAAAGATATGTATTAGCTTCAAGATGGAAACAGTTGTGCAGCCATAGTGATTGAATGTAAGTAGTGCGCATTCAGAAAAGAAGTGCTCTCCATTTCACCATGTTAAATTTTTTTATAAAAAAGCCTGCCGAGCATTTTGGTGGCCGGGAACACATTAGAGTTCAAAGTTGTTGCGCAAACGTTCTTTAAGCGCTGCGGAAACTTTGCTCATGGCTCATTTGCATAGCACTACGTGCGCGGTGCTTTTTTGAGTGATCTTTCCAAAAAAAGAGAAAAAAACAATTTTTCATAAATATTTTGTTTTTCAATACCGTAGAAGACATGAGGGTGATACACTAATCATTTTTTTTTAATTCTTTATAATTCACTGCAAAATCCTCTGTATGGTTATGAGAATTTGATGAGCCATAAAACATAAAAAAGTTTTATGAGCCATAAAACTTTCCCAAAACCATACCGGGATTTTCATTCCAGGACACTGACCGAGGCTCTAGTCGACCCCTTCGTTTTGGACAACCCAAAGTCCCTTTTAAAGCCAGGCACTTACTGTACTGCTCCCCATAGTCGTATGCTAACGCGATTCTTTGGAGAACGCAATACCACAACGCACATCCAATGGATCGTTATTAATGATGCTCCGTTCAGACTGCCACCGAAAATCAGCAGACGGCATCGCATAATCTAAGGCTCACAGGGAGCGGAGTTGGATTCGTCTGCCGGAGGTCATACGTTACAGCGAGTGCCCGCCTTTAGTTTTATCTTTCTGAGGCAGTCTTGAATACATGTGAAGCATAGAACATTAACAAACATTACATGGAATAAGATGACAGTCAGATTGTAAGCTGCACACAGAATTACCCTACATACTGTACAATAATTGTGTGCATATCAAGTCTGCTTTCCGACATCTAATTACAGTATCATATTCAACTACAATTATTTCACAATATTTGTTGGCAATATTCTTTTTATGTCATAATAAATGTTGGCTTCAAATCATTACAATTATTTCATGTCTTTTGTCGATATCAGTTACTGCAGATTGTGTTTCTATTATGCACTACAACAATAATAACATACAGTCATACCATAACCCTGTACATCGTTTCATTATAATTATTGCCTTTCATACATTATAGCTAAATTATCAAATATTCAATGTCACACACAGTACCATATCATTATGCTGTCTATAATCTCTGTTTCTTTCATACAGTTAGTGAGAAGGCATGCATAACATACGTTATACACCTGTTGTTTATGTACACAAAGATGTAGCTTTAAGTATCACAGGCTACAGTAATACCTGCGTACTATTACTACAGTATACAGTGTACCCGCATAATGTATTGTAGGGTGTGTACGGAAAGCTTACTGTAAATGCATGTACACAATGTGTAATGCACAAATGTACAGTATTTATTGCTACGGTAGGCCTACAGTACGCCCCAATGTACAGTGGGCCAATAGGTGCTAAGCCATAATATGAACTGTGATGTTGTAGTTGGAGTTGTAATACTGTACAATCATCATAAAATTATACTAGAAAATAAAACTCAATATTCAGTACTTTTATGACTAGTTTATTTATGACAGTACACAAGCTTTCGTGCACATATTAGACTAGTACGGCTTATCTATTTTTCATAAAATTATAATCATCATTATTATCATCATCATCTTATCATCATCATCATACATATCAGTTTTAGTATTGTACCATCGTCACAAATAATCAGATTGATCTTCATTTTAACACTATCAATGTCATTAACATATTAATTTTGATTATCACCATCACTGTCTTCATGTTTTAACAGTATAGGGACTGCTGTAATGATTATAAATCATCATAAGTTTCAACATCATTATCAACATCATCAACATAATATTTTCATAAATATCAAATTTTATAATTACCATCAGTATGAGCTTTAAAATTATTACAGAGACACTGCCATTGCGTCTCTTAAAGAACCACTCTTTAAAATAGGCCAAATTAAAATTAGTATAAATTTATGTCTTCGATGATTCCTACCCTAAACAACAAGGTACAGTATGGTTAAACCGGAATCTCAAACAATACAAAACAAAAACAATTCAGATTTCGCTGATAATAAAGAACAAAATACTACATTTTTTGGCTCTATTGGTAGACCTACTATTGTAGGAATGACTGACAGCCCACTACTGTAGGCCTATATTATTGTCTACAGTATTTGAGAAGAGAATGTTTTCACATTGTTCTATTTTCAAATGAAAGTGAATATTACTAGTAGACCAGCAATTCTAAATAGAATTCCATTCTCAAACTCAGTGCCTACAGTAGCAACACAAATATTGTACAAAACATCACAATTATGTACAAGAAGTCAAAAGGATATAAAAGTTCAATTCTATATAGTGGTTTTTGGTATTATAATTAAATAATTCAGCATGGCATTAATTATTGCATCAACCTTTTATTATCAAGAAACTGGTTACATTGTTGAATGATAAGGGGATGACAGAGTCAACAAATTGTGCACGCTCAATGTATCCTTTTCAGGTTACCGTGCATGAATGGGTTCGTAGGCATAATTCACCGGCAGTGTAATGAATTGTTAAATCAGTTGATGAATACCGATGACACCAGGTGGAACAAATACCCCATTTATGAGAATAAATCTGTGACACACACACCTATAGTACACAAAAGGAATTGGACTTGTACCGGTAATTCTGAAATTGATCAAAAAATTTAGTCACTCATATTGATACAACTACAAGTCAATGCATGGTTTCAGTTTCTTTGATTCCTAAAATAAACACAAAAAAATATAGTTTACCGCAGGTACCACAGGTGTGCCGTTATAAATGATGCATGAGACACGAAATTTTAAAAAGATTGACCAATGCCTCTCTCAGCGTGCGGGATCCATTCATAGAGAAAGGCATTATATTATGGCAATATTACCGCAATATTTGGTTGGTATGAATGGTTTATGCCAGTAAAAGTTTTTGTACTGTTATTTCCAGAATTTTTCCAGAGCCTCTATCTGAAAATGGCTTATGTGTAATGAAACACTTTGAGAAAAGGGGTTTTAAAATACAATCTTGGCCTCAGTGTTTTAAATGAATAAATAACACAATGAAGACAAGAATTTCTTTAAACGTTTATTTAAAATGACTAAGGACCTATGATAGGCCTACTGGACTACGGGAATACGCGAGATAGGTAAAATGGGAACGGGCACAGAAAGGGCCACGCCAATATTTTTTTATATAAGCACCGCACTGAAGCCTCAAAATAAATCATTTACAGTAATCCACATTTTTATAAGATTACTAGGTTCAGTTCCCCTAGAATGCAACTGAGAAAAGATCCATGGTTCATTGTCTATTTCAAATTTGCGTTATCTCCCAAATGGTGGATACATTGAAGTGTTAATTTTCAATGGGTCGCAGATTCCTCATGGGTCCTGGGTGTGGGAGAGGGATGAGATTGGCATACATGAGATTGCCTTATATACTGATACTCATTCAATGGATCAAACATGCAATCAAAATTTATTCAGTGTAGTTTGAGCAGGAAGAGAGGCGCCCCAAATTAGTCTTTTAACGTTGGCACTGTTTTGAGAAACTCCTTGCCTAAGTCTTCTCAGATAAGGATTTAAAACTGGAGGTCCCGCGTACAGTACGCTTCTGCAGTCAGCTTGTGGACTTTTAAAAAACCTAGTTGTATTTTTCTGAAAAGTAGAGAGTTTAGCCAGTTTTCCCCTAGTTATGTAGATTAATTTATTTGCACGAAACGAAAGTGTTTGTAAATACGCATGCACAGTTTAAGTTTCATGCATGGGAGTCCTTCAACAGATTGTTCGCTTTTTTGCTTGTGTTGGTTCGCTTTTTACAGCAAATTTTGGAGTACGACCATTGCCAGTTTCTACTGTTTTGCAAAGCGAAATAATACGCAGCCAATCAGAGCTCAGAAAAATGTTTAATCGCGTCTATGAGTACAGAAGCGAATCAATGAATGTACATATTACAATGGCATGCCGACAAGTCATTAGCAACGCGGTTAGCAATGTTTGTGAAAAATGCATAACATGAACCATTTTGCTCATGTAATGGAAAATAACGAAGCGCTCACAAGACATTTTGTGACACAACTTTTCGTGTTGTAGGATAAACTTGGCTAGTGGAAAACCACCTCTACTCCTATGCTCCTGATGTGCAGTAAGCCTACAGTATTACTGTATGGATTGATATGAACAGCGAACTGTATTATTATTTAGCACAAGCCTGTGAGTTATATGGGTTTATTTTTTTTCCACTACTGTATCTTTGTCAAAACACAACATTAGGTTTTGATGAGTACCACCCCATCACCACTCCATATCATTGGTACTCAGCATACTGTAGGAATAGTATACTACTACATACAAATTATCTGAAGCCCTATTACTGTAACCTTTCCATACTCAGGCAAAATATTTCACAATAAAATTGAGGTTAAGAAAACACAGTGTCAGTACAAAAGAGTTCAGCACAATGACTTTCACCTTTGGGAAATATTCCAATTGTTGCGCACAAGGGTATCAAATAAATGGCATACTTTTCGAAACGTCTTTACACTATAATTTACATCATGTGTTTCTTTACTTCATATTTCAAAATAAGCAGTAAATACGATGTTAAAGGCAATGCCTGAATGTATTGAAAAACAGCATGAATGGGCCTACTTCAAGTAACCAGCATTTAAATGAAAATTTGGAAGTAAAATTTTGTTTTTGATTGTTTAATAATGGAATGCTGTACTAAAAATATTTAATGATTGCTTGATGAACGGAAAAATAAGACTCTAATATAGGTTTTGTTTCAAATCCAATACACTACAGTACATTGTTGGTCCCAACACTGGCTACTACGCTAGGACCTACAGTAACCAGGTCATTATATGGGCAACACATTCTGTAACCCCCCACCCCCAAGATGGCATGTTGTTTCAGTGGCAAATTGGTCTACTGTATCCATCAATTGGTGCGGATCGTTGCACTTTTTGGATATAGTAGTTAAAACTAATATTAGAACAAAAAACAATACCAAAACACATCCATATACTGTAAATATGAGTTTCATTTGGTCACAAAAGGTATAAATTCTATAACCATAGACCCTTGTGTCAAAAACATGATGAAGTGCTCCTGCAGCTTCAAGTGCCCATACTGTACTTTAGATATTAAATTTTTAAACATTTTTTTAGATGCAGGAAAAAGAGAAACTTATACAGTAACAAGGCCCTGCAAAGGAGCAATGATGAGAATTAAGCTACAGGTAGGGAGGTAGAAAGAGTTTTGAAAATCTTTAGGTTAAAGGATGAGGGGAAACAAGCAGAAGGAAGAGAATTCCAGGGAAACGAGGTTCGGATGATGAAGGAGCGAGAATTGGAGACGGTGCGAACAAAAGGCAATTTCAATAACGTGTGGCGAGTGAAGCAAATAGGGGCTGACCGGGACGCAAAATAGTAGTAAATGTGTACTAGATTTAAGAACTTCGTATCATACGATGCTCACATGGTAGTAACATAAATTTTATACTTATTTTGTACCGTAACTTTTCTTCCATTTGCTATAAAGGTACGGTAAATAGCATCATCCAATAAAATGCTGCCAACAGTGTGACATCAATGTCATTGAAATCACTCGCTGAATGCAGAGGAAGTTGGTAAAGTAAAGATTTTACAGTGTAGTGCTTTTATGAATATGAGTTAATTCTTTTTAGGGCACTAACATATCCCGTGTCACGGTTTTACATTTGATTTAACCTGATGTGAAAGTACAACTTCAAGTACTGTAGGGAGTTGTAATTTACAAACTCCCTGTTCAAAAATAATAAAAATCATGCCATGTCGATCTACAATACTGAATGATACATGATGGCGTGTACAGTATTACATTTCTTGGATTTTAATTGAATTTTATTGGGTTCACTTTTGAATCAATTTTACCAGCAAAATAACCAACCAGTAAAAATTGTGTGTTGGTACAGTAGAGTAGAAAAAAAAAAGGCAAAGGTAGTCAAGTCTAGGCTGGGCTTCTTTCAATGAACATAATTCCACTGTTCCAGTCCAGGCCTGGATTATGACTATATATGTATTGTTTTTTTGAATCCATTGAACTCAACTTAAAAGAGAAAATACCTTACTTTGCATGCGCAAGCTGGCTTTATATGGACAAATTTACCAGTAAAAATGTTCAATTGGGAGAACACTGCGGCAGGAAAGCAGGATCACAGCGAGCGATTTTTGAACGATGTTGTCACATTGGTGGCGGCATTTTATTGGATAATGCAATTTACCATACTTTTAGTTTTAGCAGTTAAGATGCAGTACCGTGGAAATCAGCCATGGCGTGATAGTATTAGTAAGCCCCTTTCTTTAATTTAACACCCAGTGTAGCTCACCTAGTCCTAGATCCGACAGAACCACTAGGCCAGAGGCCTAGCCTTGGTTTTTTTGGCCTTCAATTCAATTAAAATGTGACCCATTGACCCCACCGTAAAGGCCTTCAATTCAATTAAAATGTAACCCATTGACCCCACCGTAAACAGAGGATACTGCTGGCTGTGACAACCTTTCACTTATTATATTATTATAATATATATGCAACACACACCTACTTGAATAATAATCCTTGCACTGAAAATCATCTCATTTGTCGCATTATATTATACTTATTATCATGATAAATATACACTCCTTTGTAACTCGGCTGACCAATCATTCGAAGAACTGATGATCCTTCTCAACCTCAAGACTATCTTTACCTCATGTTCCACCACACCACTTTCACTCTCTCAACTGTCAGTGTCACCTTGCTTGCTGCTACCTTGTGGTTATCTGGTTATCTGCTGCTTCACATTTTGATTTCAATCACAAAATGTAGCGATAACACGCTATCACAAAATCAAATCTATAAACTTACCTTTTACTAAACTTAGATGACCAATATATATGCCAAACTGCACAGGTATATGAGAAATAATGTCTACCTATATTATTCAAATGCAATATACACTCAACAAATCGCGCTTTCTCTCGCCGCGCTCTCGATTGTTGTTTTGCGACCCAAAAAATTAAACATTTCATGCTTGAGTGATCATCCCACCTTTCACCTTGTTTATCCAGGGACTTTCCAGAATTGGGGGCGCTACATGACATTCAGTAGAAACGAGGTCAACGACTAGCTCGTAAAAATGGAATTTTTTTGTTTTTCACTTCTCTCCCATGCTTGAAAAACGTATGGCCATTTAACAACATAAAATAACAAAACCGGTGTCATTAAAATAACAAACACAGTACTGATACATGAATACCTTACACGATAATTTGTACCATTGATTTGCACCTAAATGCCTTCAAATTTAGGCCTGGCCTATGATATTTAACTTTAATGTTGGAAAAATTTCATCGGTTTTTTGGAACTTGTATGACGATTCCGAATTTATTTCGTCGCAATTAAGTCCGCTTGATGTTTATTAATTGACTTAGAAATTTAGAATCACGATAATTAAGTAAGTTGTGAACAAATTGTATTCATTGGAATGCATTAGGTTTATATACATTTTATTGACCCTTTTTCGTTTAAAAGGCTTTAGAAAAAGAGTCCGCTTCACTTTGGAGTGTGGAGTTCTGCACCTAAGCATACAAATGAAATGAAATAACTAAATATATAGAGGCCTAAATTCAAATTAGCAAAGCACAAATAGCCCCAGTTGGTTAGTCGTCTCTGACAATTGCAAGCCCGATCCCGAATATTGATTGAGCGCCATGGATTGATCAGGCTGTTTGTCGTAAAATTACCCTTTTTATACCGACCGTTTAAAGTTTAGGCCTACATAGGCCTTCAATTTTTACCTCCACCGAGAAGATCCCCTGTCTATTTGTTAGCACGATTACACAAAAAAGAAATGAATCATCATAAAAAATAGTATAATGGTACATAGGCCTAATAATCTAGTAAAAGATTAATTTTTGGGAAGAAAAGGTGAAAGGACAAGGTCAAGGTCACGGAAATTTTCAGCGCTTCTTAACTGCAAGAAAAGTGCTATACAAGCAACAATTAACAATTAACAAGTATACAGTGCACCCTCCAATTCGAGACCCTTCTAATTCGGAGACCCCCTCTAAGTCGAGACCACTTTTCCAAAGATCTAAATACCGATCTTCAACATTTTAACACAAAGCTAGCCCTGTAATTGGAGACCAACCCCGAGACCGCCCCAAATTTTCAGGTCCCAGAGGTGGTCTCAAATTGGAGGTCGAACTGTATAACGGAAATTAGATTTTTTTTTTCCCCCTTTGACTTACTCACGAGTATAAAAGAAAATAATGGAATCGCCCATATACGGCCTGTATATTGTTCGGTATCCAGGCACAAGCGGCCGGAGGTATGTGACGCGATCAGTGGTAAAATCTAAAATAATTGTAAATGAAAAAGAATCAAGTAGTTAACACTTGAAATGAGACAGATTAAGAAAAAAAAAATTTAAAAAAAATAAAAAACCGTTTGCTGCACGAAACATTAGAATTACTACCGTACTGTATATCCTAGACCTATAGCTGATGGTTGATGAGAACAATTTTTCGTTAGGCCTATATCATTGAAAAATCATTTGCTCTTAGCCTTCTACCTGACCGACGGTGAAAGGAGGGCTTATGGCTGTTGTACTTTACGTGGGATCATCTTTATTCTATAATTACATCGAATATCACGATTTCTTACATTTTTAGGCGCAAAGATCTTAAGACCAATAGCGAATTTAATCACCTAAATGGCAAGTCCTTCACAAAACATTATTTAATGTATTAATTATCATATTCACTTCCAAAGCACTGTATGCTTTCCATTACATTTTATGTTTTTTATTTTCATGCAAAAAATCAACCAACGTACTTGCCGTCCATTTTTAAGATTAAATTAATTTCTTTGATTTTATGTTTTATACATTTTATATCAAATTTCTTTGGAAATTCATAAATTGACATTTTCCTTTTACATAAATGTTACAACTGCATACACACAACGTTGTATAACAGTCGCAAACGTTGTGAACTTTGTGGTGAGGGTATGTAAAAAAATAAATAAATAAAAAATAGGTTCCCAGCGAGAGCGTGCTTGTCGTAGGTTCTTTTTTCATACTTTCAACTCATCCACGTATTCTGAGTTGGCAACTAATTTGAATAACTCAGATCTTACCAGTGGCTTTCCGTGTTGGCAATTCACTTGAATAACTGTGCAAGTAACAAATTGTTGAATTCTTTTTAAGTCTTATCTAGTATAACATATTGTGTAAACTTACTTTTTATTTTCATCTTTAGCTTATGACGCATCCCATCATTCCTCCTACCGGATTTACGTTCACAACTTACAAGTGAGACGATAGCTGTGTTTACAGCCCTCCTCCATCCCCATTTTCCTGGGGGAGTGGGCAGTAGACACAAAAAACCACGGTTAACACCACTGGATTGAGGCAACGTTACAGCGTTGCTTAGCCATAAATAACTTTATGAATAGGGCATACGTATCTTTGTTTCTTCAAAAGAGTGTTGAATATATGCAAACCGTGTACCGTACTCGCGCGAATAAGCGCCCGGGCGCCTAAAATATTTTGACTCCTTTTGAGGGGCGCTAATTCAAAACGGGGCGATTATTCAAACGGGGCGCTTATGAAAACAGAGTGGAAATTGAGGGGGCGCTTATGGAAATAGAGGAAAATTAAAGAGGTGCTTAAGGGAAATTGGAAATTCAAGGGGCACTTTTTTTTTAATCGAAGATAAACGAATGGTTTTGGTGAAGAAAATGTAATCGTCGAGAGAGCATGGCTCATGGCAAGAATGTTGGGGTATTTAAACAACAGCAGATGAAATTTGTGGTGGTGGTGGTTGGTGGTGGTGGTAATTGTGTGTTGGCCATATGCCAATTCAGATTAGCAGGATCATTGCAGGGTTTCTTGCTTAAATACGAGAGTGATGATGTCAGTTTATTTTTGTTGACTAAAAATGGCCATACAATATTTTAATTTTTAGATATTAAATACTGTAGTTCTAAATCCAAAAAGGGTAGCAATAAAACAAGAACGGGATTCTAAAGACGCATCAAAACTGAAGCCTTGTTAAACTTAATGGACTGATAGACCGACAGACAGATGGATAAATGGACTGACCGACCGACAATGCTAAAATAGATGCGAGTAGTTGATGCATAAAATTAAGTTTGTGATGCACTGTATTGTATTGATGATTGCTTTTTTTTTAGAAATCGAGGGCGCTTATTCAAACGGGGCGCTTATTTGCGCGAGTACGGTAATACAAATTGTTAGTTAGGTTAGACTGAGCCAACACGACGCCCTCCCTCACTTGTTATATCCTTTTAAGATGTTATTCATAATACAATACAGGTTTCTATTATTATGTTATTATACTTATTTATTTATTTTCATGGATGAATAAATATATGATTAAATGAATGAATAAATGTATTTGGAATGAAAGAATGAAAACGTTAAAAATATATGAAATATAAGAAATAATTTGAAATGATATGAAATAATGATAGACCTATAAAATATTAAAATAAATAAAGTGGGCGAATGAATGAGTGCTCGCGCGTGTTTGTGAGTGAATGAGTGTAATTAAATGACACTGTATATTATGATAATGTGTAACTTGTTTCAAAGTTATCAATCAATAAATCGATGAATCAATCTAGGCTACTTATCAATCCCATATACCACAAACAGACAGAAACAAAAACACATGACGTGTCTTTCTGGAGACAACGTGGTGCAGAGATGTAAACAACGGCAATGATGTTTAGGCAAACACATATAAATTTCTGGGTTTGAGGATGACGATTGACGGGTGAATATCAACTCTCCGACTAAGATGGATTTGTGAAAACATTATCATGAAACCCTTTTCCGTTGATTCTTAAATTACAGGCCTGATTAAGAAGGTAGCGAGTCGGCGATTTCTTAACAGTAGGCTTATTACGTGTGTCTCTGTTCATGAGCCGACAAAATAAAGCTTATTATGTAGTTAAACAATGGTTGTCAATGGACAATGGTTGTATATTTATATAGCGCCTTCCACAGAAATCCGTCTCAAGGCGCTTTTGAAACCACAGGAAACAAAGACAAAAGAACGCGAAAGCGGGGAGGGGGCAGTGCGCACCCCCGATTTTGAGATAGCGTCGCCATCACTACCGTGTACACGCAGGTACCCCGGCGTCAGTTTGCTGGGCTCCGGTAGCTTCCACCAAGGATAAGCTTATGACTCCCCTACCGTGCACTGCTTAGCTGGCGTCGCTACCTCAAGTAAGGAGGTGCGACTTTTCAGGGGAAAAAACTACAGAACAACTTAAAACTACAGAGAAATGAAATGTGGTTGTGAAATTCAGTTCTTCATATTTCATTGTTTAGGCCTATTTCGTTTTGTGCAAATTGTCTGTTATGTGTCATTAACTTGTTTCCGAAATATATTAATTATTACTTTGATTCACTTTAAAGTTGCTTCCCCCCCCCCCCAATTGTTTTTATCTTGTGTAATGCTGTGTGTGTTGTTGAATTTGGGGTTGGGTCAACCGGCTTAGCTACAGTGATTTGGTTCACTTTGGTTGACCTTGGTCTCCCCAAATTTTAGTTATATTTTTGTAACTTTCTATTATGTAGGCCTACATTATGTTGTTTAAAATACCTAATAAATAATGAAATGAAGTAAAGAATATATGAATCTGAATTTTAGTTCAAATCTCATTAGAACCATGCAGTTTTTTTTTTTGTTTTTTTTGTTTTTTTATTTTTAAATGTAATTAGCATTCACAATAATCAGTACATTTATTAGTGACAGACTTAGGTTTAGGAAGCAGGTAGTCATTACGACGACTTTTTTTTATATATTAATCTGTGAATCAAATTCGACATATAGGCCTACATGGATGTAATAGTGGATACAGTAAATGGTTTCTTGGTTTGAATTCTGTCGGTCAAGATGTAAGCACTCTTCCAAAGCATATTAAATCATAACTTTAAAATGTCACAACATTCTGTTGGCATCGTGGTGTGTAACGCTTGGCACTGATACGGTGAGACTAAATTCTTTCAAATTTCATGTCATCATGTATACTTTTTTAAAATAATATTTCACACGTCTAATAAGAGCACTAATTATGCTATATAGTACATTAAATATCTTCGAAAAAAAAAAACCCCAGGACTTTGATTACTTACTCAGCATCTGAACATTGGCGAACATATTTTACACGATACCAAAGTTTATTCTCCATACGCCTGCACTTCCTTTCTGTCCTCGCTCATTCAGTCTTTTATTTCATCGAACTCTAAAAGTTTCTGTCTTCCTCTACTCTTCTTCTCCTCTGTAACACCTTTAATCAAATAAGTAAATCATCTGAGCATTAATTGAGCTACTTAAGATAATATGCTTTACCTTAGCCGCTTATTTGCGCGAGTACGGTAATACAAATTGTTAGTTAGGTTAGACTGAGCCAACACGACGCCCTCCCTCACTTGTTATATCCTTTTAAGATGTTATTCATAATACAATACAGGTTTCTATTATTATGTTATTATACTTATTTATTTTATTACATTATTATATATTTTGTTCTGTAATGTTAGTTGAAAAGCTAAATCAAGAATGAATAAATGAATGAATTATGTTTATATTTCATGAGTAGTTAGGCCTATTTCTTAATTTTTTTCTTATAAGAAGATAATTATAAGATGATAAGAAAACGTTCAATAATTGTTAAGTCCATGGAATGAATAAATGAATGAATGAATGAATAAATGAATGAATGGATGAATGAATAAATGAATGAAAGAGTGAATGAACGAACGAATTAATGGTTGAATGAATAAATGAATCACAAATGGATGAATAAATGACTGAAAAGTGGGTGGGTGGATGACTGAATGGATATGTGAGTAAACGAGAAAAATGAATGAAGTATACTTTTATATTTAAGAACCAGTAAAATTTTGCCAAGACAAAGTGTTCTATTGTTGGCCAATTTCAGACTAAAAATGTTCTTATTTTTTTTTTATTTGACACACTTTTCGAAGATAGAAGATTATTATTGTACAGCAGTATATAACTGTACTGTATTTTAGAGAGTATTATAACATGAGGTACAGTTAAGACCGAAAGAATTTTACAGACCTTTTTAAAACATACTTACTGGATGTGACTAGGCCTAGCTTGATTTGTTGTTTTCTATTTAAGAAAAAAAAACACACCTCATGGATGAATAAATATATGATTAAATGAATGAATAAATGTATTTGGAATGAAAGAATGAAAACGTTAAAAATATATGAAATATAAGAAATAATTTGAAATGATATGAAATAATGATAGACCTATAAAATATTAAAATAAATAAAGTGGGCGAATGAATGAGTGCTCGCGCGTGTTTGTGAGTGAATGAGTGTAATTAAATGACACTGTATATTATGATAATGTGTAACTTGTTTCAAAGTTATCAATCAATAAATCGATGAATCAATCTAGGCTACTTATCAATCCCATATACCACAAACAGACAGAAACAAAAACACATGACGTGTCTTTCTGGAGACAACGTGGTGCAGAGTTGGTTTGAATTCTGTCGGTCAAGATGTAAGCACTCTTCCAAAGCATATTAAATCATAACTTTAAAATGTCACAACATTCTGTTGGCATCGTGGTGTGTAACGCTTGGCACTGATACGGTGAGACTAACTTCTTTCAAATTTCATGTCATCATGTATACTTTTTTTTAATAATAATATTTCACACGTCTAATAAGAGCACTAATTATGCTATATAGTACATTAAATGTCTTCGAAAAAAAACCCCCCAGGACTTTGATTACTTACTCAGCATCTGAACATTGGCGAACATATTTTACACGATACCAAAATTTATTCTCCATACGCCTGCACTTCCTTTCTGTCCTCGCTCATTCAGTCTTTTATTTCATCGAACTCTAAAAGTTTCTGTCTTCCTCTACTCTTCTTCTCCTCTGTAACACCTTCAATCAAATAAGTAAAACATCTGAGCATTAATTGAGCTACTTAAGATAATATGCTTTACCTTAGCCGCCTGCAGGTGTTTTGGTATATGTTTTTCTATCTTCCCAGACTTTTCCTTTATTGAACTGATACTGAAAATCTGAACCAAACTTTGTCAAGACACTCGTGATTGAATAATGTCACTCTTTATTCCAACTCAGAAATAGAATCACTGTGACTGATAGATTATTAATTATTATTGATAACTTTATGCAATATTGAAGTTAAAACTTTGTCACAAGATTGCCAAAGGGATCAGTTTAATAAATGGAATCCTATGGAAACTCAAAATGAATCTTAGTATGTTTTTGGGTTGTTAATATTAAAAACATTTTTTTAAGGTACAATATTCCACACGTCGATCATTTCGATTCTGCTTTTATTTCTTATGTTATTTTTAAGCTTTCACAACAATACATAAAGAAAAATTATAACATTTTACAATGTATTGTAAATGTATTATGGACTTATGTTTTTATTTGTTTTGTTTTTTTCTTTTTTAATCAAGAAGAAACTTAAGATTAGGTCCTGGGAACCCGTGTTGGCAGCAGTGTAGCACCTACCCTATACTTGCCTAGCGTAAAGGTATTATGATCGAATTCAACAGAAAAGATGGTAAATATGAAAGTTGATATGCGTCCACTAAAGTTCATCCTTTAGGGCTAACATAATTGGTAAATTAGGTGTACCCTCTAGGATAAGAACATCACGTTATTGACTTTAATAATAATAATAATAATAATAATAATAATAATAATAATAATAATAATAATAATATTAATATTAATAATAACAATAGTAATAGTAATAATAATAACAACAATAATAATAATAATAATATAATGATGATGATGATGATAATAATAATAATAATAATAATAATAATACTAATAATAATAATAATAATAATAATAATAATAATAATAATAATAATAATAATAATAATAATAATAAATGTCTTATAGAGCGCTTAATACAAAACAGTGCTTCTAAGCGCAGTAAAAGTAACCAAAAAATAAAGAATAAACGCAGAAAAACCATATTCACCGCTCCGTTCTCCAGCATTTTGAAGCTCCCATAATTGAGAGCTCGCCGGAACTGAACTCACAGGAGCTCGAGTGAAAATGGCATCTGACTATCCGATGTCAATCAGATTCAATCAGTTTTTGAGTATAAAACAAGAGGAGCAAAGTAATTTCTAATTTCAGACAATTTTTAAAATGTCAATTGACGCCGTCTCTTTAATAGCCTGTGGAAGATCATTCCAAAGACGAGCAGAAAACAAGATGAATGATCTATTGCCATAGAAAATAGTATCCGGTTTTAAGAAGTTTCTTTTGCCTAGAGGATCTTAATTTAGTTTTTTACAGAATGCATATTTAATTGTAATAACCATGTTCATCATAGTTAAATATTTTCTTTTTCGATATTATTATTTTGTAAAATTGATCCATGTATAACAAAGCTGGAGAGTTGCTGCATCTTTACAGTACTCAAAACATCAGGTGAATGAAGTATCTTTTGCTGTACCTTTCAAGTCATTGTACCTCGAGTTAGAACCTCCTCTGAAATAAAGGGTAAATGGTTGCATCAAACATCGTTGATTCAAAACTCAACGCATAAAAATGAAGATGTTGAGGAGTTATGTGATAATATTCCATTCATCAATCAACACATCAACATTTTCTTAATTGTCCATATAGCGAAGTGTCCGTGGCAGAATTATGGAAAGTGGTGTTACGGAAGCCTAGGTTACGAAATGTACGGTACGCCACCTCACCCATGAAGAGGATCAAGAATGTTATAGTGCATATAAAACGAAAAAAAAAATATATATATATATATGTATATATACTATTTAAATATATATATATATATATATATATATATATAATAGGCCTATATATATATATATAATCATCAAAGGAAGGTAAATACAGTGTTAGAATAAAGGACATAATAATACATCGTGTAGCATAGCTCTCAACGAAAGTAGCGATGTAAATAAAAGAATACAGAAATTGTGTAATAAAATGCCTCTGGCGGGACTCGAACCTGCGACCTCTCGCTGTCAAGGCGAGCGTCATAACCATTAGACCACGGAGACTTCATGGTTCAACAGATTCAAATACTACCAGATACACTCCATTACACAATAGGTACGGCTAGAAACAAATAGGTGCATATAACATAAATCAAGGTAG
>NW_022715491.1:713316-738089 GCF_011630105.1 Anneissia japonica
CATATAATATAAATCAAGATAGCCGTTAACACTGTTAGATTATATAATAATCATCAAAGGAAGGTAAATACAGTGTTAGAATAAAGGACATAATAATACATCGTGTAGCATAGCTCTCAACGAATGTAGCCCTGTAAATAAATGAATAAAGAAATTGTGTAATAAAATGCCTTCAATTTGATGATTATTATATAATTTAACAGTGTTAACGGCTATCTTGGTTTATATATATATATATATATATATATATATAGAATATATTATACAGTATATATATATATCTGTATATATATATATATATATATATATATATGAGTATGAAGAAGAAAGCTAATGATGACGATGACAATGATGATAATGATGATGTAGATATGGTCATTGAGTGAATTCTTAATTGAAAGAAACCCATCTGAACATTAAATTTAATTCAATGCATTTCATTAAGGCAGTTTGAATAATAATTATTATACATATAGGCCTGCTTTTTAATTTACTGAAGCGGAAAGGTAATGATGATGATGATGATGATGATGATGATGATGATGATGATGATGATGATTATGATGATGCTATACTCATTTAGTATTTTTGAAGGAAATAAACTCATGTAAACATTCATTTTATTTTAATGTATTTTATCCATTTAATATATGCATTTTTATTATTATGCACATATACTTCTTAATTTACTGTGACCTTTCTGTAATGAGATGATATCATTAAGCTTCAACTAAATACGATAAATATATAACCAGCCAAAGAGGCTAAACCAAGATGTACAAATAGAACAAATATTGTGATGAAGCAATGCGATCATCCTGCGTGGGCCGATAACCTGGACTATAATGAAAAAGGAACAATGTTGTAAAGATCGTATCAGGAACAGCCTATCTAAGAAGAAAGTTCCTTATTAATGGTTTGAAAAAAGGTGCCTTCGACAGGTTGGATTGTGTTTGTATATAGTTATACTCTTATTTACAGCCTCGATATACTCTTATTTACACCCATTGTTAGGTTCATGGGGAGAGATTTTATGGTGTATGGTACACAATATTGTGTTCCGTAAACCACAAGGGATTGGCTTTGTATAAGCAAATTAATACCTCGTCGAATTGGCGTTGGACGACGGAGGGACTACGCGTGTCCGACAGGGGTTCATGTGTATCCGAAGGTGGGACAACATTTTTCCAAGCACCTGCACCGCCGCCACACACGATTCTATGTGTAATTTGTTTGTGAAATACAGTTTACGTGAATACTATAAGTATAGAAGAATGATGATAATTATCAAGTAAACGCCTTAAGGAAAGAACCCATACTGAATATTAACTTCAATTTGATGTATTATTTGAATATTCAACATTAATTCAATGTGCATAAAGTCATTTATTAGACACAACAATTGATATTCAGAGTGAGGTTTGATGAACCCCCTAGCCAGCACAGAAATGTCATGTAAGTGGAAAGTACTCGGTAATTGCGTAGTACTGATTTGCTTTAATTCGAGGGAATCCGCAAAGAACTGTTGTTAATTGGCCACTCTAGGTGAACAGTTAGATTCAACCTTCAAAATGCATCCACTAGCAAATTTGTAAGTTAAATTATAGGAGTTCGGCTATCCCCCTCAAGTTGAATACGTACAACGTTCGAATTGTTCTGTTTATCATTCACTGTCCTCAGCCAAAATCTTACAAATTCTCAAAATGTTAGATATCGTTATTTAATTTAAGTAGTGTAAAGAGAAAATTAAGAAAAAAATGTGTTCGACCGGAGCTAGCCTTATTATTTTGATCGAGGTGCAAGCATGCAGTGGCGGATTAAAGGACTAAATCTGTATTCTCTCTTAAATTAAATCAACGGAGAGACCCTGTCTTAATGTTCACCATAAACGTTAAGAATTAGTCATTTGCATAATGGGGCTCAGAATTAAATTAATAGGCCTACCGAGTTAAATCGTTCCTCTTGTTTGTGTCCATCTCGAGATTATAACGTCATAATCGAACGTCATCCACGGAGTGGCAACCAACTGTCAATGTAATACGTGTTGTACTTCAGCAAATCACAGATGGAGAGGTGCAGGATGTTTACCTATTCAACTGACAAAGAAACATCATGAAGCCAAATGCGAAATTCTATGACATCAGGTACGGTAGTTGGAAGAGTTTACGGTGTTTTATGTCGTTTTCATTTCTTTTAAACACTTTTGTTATTCGAGTGTTGTTATTAGTATTGTTTACGTTTTGTCATGTATATCAGCTGTTATTAACCGAACCAATAAATCATAATATATGTTACTGTTACTGACCATTAGGCTTCGTCTGTTCGCATCACCTATAATCGCAATGCTATTAACACGGGGTATAATGAGAGACTGCAGTTAGCACCTTGGGATCGTTTTACGTCTCGAGAAGTAACCCGAACAAACAGGACGTATTACTTTATGAATTGTGTAAAATAAACTCACCTAGTTTTACACAACCGTTTGCAGGTTTCGTTAATATTCCTTTAAATGTCTTTAGTACATTTAAAAAAAAATTATAATAGTCTTCCTCTAATTTAATAGGCTACCACTTCTGGTGCAGGGGTTTACTTGTTAGCAGCTTTGGTCTGTAATTAGAATAATAACGATAAAAGACATTGGTTAATTTTGGGACCACTGCAAAATGTTGTCTAAAATTGGAGGGGTCTTTAATTGGAGAAGACCTGTATTATAGGCCTATATGATTATGGCAAATGTCTAAAATAGCTCTTATCAATTGTTTTGAAACTGTGTTATTAAATTAAATAATAAATAGGTTTATCAATAAAACTAATCACTGGTTGTTTCCGTTTTGCCAGTTTTTGTTCCACGATGAACTTGAGATTTAGAACTGCGCCGGACGGTCGTCGCCGACACGATTCTATGGAGAACGCAATGCCAGGACCGTCGTACGACGCAGTGAATCCCCGGCTTTAAATAATGTTAGCCGTGCGACGCATTAAGTTATTAATGTTCTCCACTGAGGGTTTTTTGCGCCCATGGTAAATCACTGTGTAGGTGTTCTAATGTGTTAACGAACTCATTGAGAATCTACTGAGACGCAGGAATAGGATTTAACAGAACATGAAAATTGAATTGTAAATGAGAAAAAGAAAAACCAATATTTAAATTTAATTCATAATGAAAATTAATTATATTATCTGTTAGAAAAAAGAAAAATATACTGGAACCTACTAATATTAACGGGTTTTGTCCAGCTCTACTCGTCTTTAGATATAAGTGACAAGCTGAATAGATCATGTGGATGTTAAGTAAGGAAAACAAAATTTTAAAATTTAAATCATAATAAGAATTAGAGTAGAAGAAAATATTTAAGTAAAAATTAAACAAGTACATCCAAAGACATTAACAACATGGTTTCAAGGTGGCAAACATAGACACGTATGACCTTGTAGGCAGTCACAAAATCAAAGATAAAAGCGGCAATTTAACAGAAGAAGAAGCGAAGTGGATTGAAGGAAATTGTAGGATATTCAACTTCATATTAATTCAATCGCACATACCATAATTAGTTTTTCTTACATTGCACTATAATTAAGGTCATCTTACAAGAATATATATATATATATATATATATACATACATATATATATATATATATATACATATATATAAAACAACCTGTCTCTTATACACATCTAGATGTGTATAAGAGACAGTATTGAGAGTGGTTAGAACAAACATGGAAGCCTAACCTTCGTATGATACCGTTAAACCCCAAAGGAAGCACAGTTGGCTTTATTTTGAGAAGTCCATAACAGCTCCCTCTTTAGTATACAAATGTAATCTCCATCAAATCTTGAAAAGAAGAGCTAATAATTTAAAATTGTCTCTGACAATATTGGAATATAAATTGTACTTCAATCGTATCTGAACGGAAACCATTTTCTCATATGTCAACAATATAGATTAGAATTCAGGGCATGATAAGTATACGTAGTACATTGAATTGAAGGTTGATTAAAGTATATACATTTCCCCCTCATTTCATACATTTGCGTACGGTTCTTTTAGTTACATCTTACTTTTATGGTATGGATGTATTTAAAAAAATTATTATTGATGTTTGTAATTTTGTTAATATCTATAAGAAGAACTTAACAGTGATTCGGTTCGCTCTTGAAAATATGTCTTTTTACATTAAATTTTATTTCGATTACAAGTATAATAGTACTTATTTATATTGTAATGATAACCTTACCATAGTGGTTCAGTTCGTTTTTGTAGGTATTCTTTAACCTATGTTTAATGTAAATTATTTCTGTTAATTAACTTCCATTGTATAAAAAAAAGTACAAAAATTGCTTCAATCGGGTTGATGAAAATGTGATCTGAATATCAGATGACAAGAAAACATGCTTAACAGGATGGTTATTTGACTCAAAAAGCTGTTTCTGCCATTAGGCTTTCCGGATTTCATATTTGAAATTACGTTTAGCATGCTTGCCTTTAAAAAAAAGAGAGGTTTTTTTGATCATTGTCTTTAAAATTTAAGGCCCAAGGAATGCGAGCACTGTCTGCACCTGGACTACGCCACTAAAGGGAACGCCATTTCCAAATCCTCATTGTTGAGTAGGCCAACGGTAGTACCCTGCCTATACGAGGACAATTATCCTGTGATGTGACAAGTTGGTCACCCTTCAATTATTACGAGGAAAACAAAAACCTGAATGCGTTAAAATATCCTCTGTTTATCTCCTATGTTTTGAAAACGTAAGACCATACACCATTATATTTTCTTTTATTTTACTCTTTATATATCATTTTATTTTATTTAATTTGTTCCAAATCCAGCAACAACGAAAGTTGCGAATTACAGAATTGAAACGAAAATATATAGGCCTACAGTATATATAATTATATGTATATATATATCAAAATTATCAAAGAAAGATAAATACACATTGTGTAATTAAACCCCTCCGACGAGATTCGAACCTGGGACCTCTTGCTGTCAAGGCGAGCATCATAACCCTCATGATGTATGGTGCATGCTCCTTCCCTCCCAAGGTTGTAGCTTATCACGGATCATTAATCTACATGCTGTATATAGCCCATGACCCATTACTCATTCTTTAATTACAAATTAATTACTCTAAATGTATAGTTGAAACAATAATTATAATGATAAATAATTTATAATGAAACAATAATTTATGTTCTCAAGGACGCAACTAATTGAACAGAAGTCATACACAGATATACGGTATACAGGTGTACCCCACGTAGAACGACATATCTAATTTCGTAAAAACCCAAAGCAGCATCGGGTATATTAAATAAAAATGTCATAACATGATTGAAGATTTAATTTATTGTCATATACATACAATTTGTTTTCCTGAGTGTCATGAAATACAGACCTAGTTGGTGCAACCTTTTTGTTGTCAATCTGTTTTCGCCTAAAACGTGGCCATTTTTATGCAAAGGATTAAAGACACCTTCGCTGAGTTACTCAATCGGAGGCATCTTTTAGTAGAAAAACAACCAAAAAGCACTTTATTTTCGTGTGAGACGTGCTGGAACTGTTATTCATAGGAAAGAGATGTTGCAATAAATATGACATTGAATTGATTTATCCAATGAAGGCTACACCGAACCTAATTTTTACAATCTTCCTGAACCTAGCTGTTCGACACGACTGATTATATTTAAAATAGTTTCCGTCGATATCACACTTATGTTCCTATCCTTTTAAGTTATTTTTTACACCAACTTATGAATTTGTATTTCTGTTTATTTCTTGTTTATATAATATTTGATGAACCTTACTTCTAGATACTTTGCTAGCAGTAGGCCTAAACGGTTTTTTTTCTCCCAACAGTAGTACTTAGTAAATTATGTTTGTATTTTGTGTTGACATTGTGAGTATAAAGTTGACCTGTAAACAATGTACACTAGTTGACCGTATCATGTTTTAAACTCGTAAAACTCAACTTTAGAACATATACTTTCAAATTAATGTTTCATCTATTTTCAATTTTTCTTTATAAAAAAAGTAGTTTTATCATTTAATTCAAAAAACTAAATCACGTCACTACGAAAGGTTTGTACAGTAATGTCAAAACAAAGAACGCAATGATCAAAAGTAGGCTGTCTGAACAACGACCAACGATAAAAAGATAAAAAGTAATTGTTCATATAGAAATTAAATGAAATAAGAGAAGTTTTCACACTAGCACAATTCTCTAACGATGTCGTGTATACGATAAAAAATAATTTCATAAATCAAATCATATGACGTCATATCCATGGGAAAACGATAAAATCATTTTTACTACTACGATTTGATCGTTTTTCTATGATTATGACGTCATTTGATTTGATTTGTCAAACTATTTACTTTTATCGTATTCACGATAAATCGTTATTGAATTGTCACCTGTGCTAGTGTGAAAACTTCTCGTATTTCTTTAGGAACAATTGTTTCTAGCTTTGTATCGTTGATCGCCATCGTCATAGTGTAACCAGGCCTTTACGCTTCAAATATGTCAAAATATTTTGACTTTTTGAGAAATTTGAGAATCGGATTACATAATAAAGTAAAACACACTTCACTTCAATTTTTCTAAAATGTGTTTATTGTTAGAACTATCAAAACAATTAAAAACTGCTACTGTATCTTTTCAATTAGGAATATTGTTAAAAAACAAAAAAAAAAAAACAATCAGAATATTATGTATTCATTCAAACATAAACTGGGATTGACTAAAAATATTATTTCCGTTGTCTAAATATTATGCTCTAAACATTAGGCCTAGACGACGTGGAGGCACGTGCACACAAACACTGTCTATTCCAAATGCAATAGACAGTCAGAAGATTGATGAATGTGCCACTTACGAGGCATCTATTTGTAAATGTTCAACTTTGTATGGCATAGAGTGAGTCTCGGGAGCTCTATATTAGAATTCTGTTTTGAAAGTGATGTATGGTAGTGTCGTTTCGACAATTTAAGCGATTATTGCTTATTGCTTCAATCAATTTCTCATTTGGCCGGAGATACACAATCGATTATACTGACTCTTGTTTTCACGACAATAGAGGAATGTGCACTACATTTTGCATTACTTAGAGGTCAATGATATTCCTTTACATCTTGACAAACTTAGGCCTACATTTTTATTTTAAATTATTACTAAACGTTGTTATTATCATTGAAATAGTTGCGATATTTCTGATACAATAGTAGGCCTATATAGTTTTTTTATATTATAATTATGCACATGTACTAATAGGCCTAATTGCTATTTAATGACTAACAGGCTGTTAAATTAAAAATATTCAGAGGGAGGAACGCTCTCTATAAGTATTTGTTTCCGGATACTGTGAAACATATATTCATTTTTTAATGTGATCAAGTTCAAGAATATTGGATCAGCGTTGGCACCAGAAATTTGCAGACAAGGTGTCCGACATGTCCGAAGGAGGGGTCCGAGCCAAGGGGCCGGGCCAGCAAAGCCTCTGTGGACGGCAGGAAATAAAAACATCCTTTGTAGAGTTCACTGGGAGAGTTTTTATGGCTTAGTATGGTCCAAAATATGCTTTTAAACCACAATATTGGGGATTGGTAGTTAAAATAAAGTTATTTGGATTGGCAAATTGTTATATTTTGTATTTTTGATCTGACGACCTGGTTGTGCGTCAGACGACAGTGGGGTTCAGACCTGTCCCACGGAGGGGTAAAAATTCTCCCTGCTCCGATGGCGCCACCACTGTCTTGGATTGACTTTAAAAATAATTAGAAAGATGCAGACGAAAAATACAAAATCCCAACCTTTGTTAAATCTAAAGCTCTGTTCACACTATAAAATTAGTGTGATGTGCCCATATATGGGCATGATGATGTCATGTTACATCCAAATATGGGCATATCACATTTATTTTTCACATAAAAGGTGATAGTGTTGACAAAGCTTTTGTGCTTTAGTACCGTATTATTTTGGAGAAGCAAAATACTTCTGATAGCAGATTGAAAAATCAAGCATCAACATTTTTTTTTAACGGTTTAATTCAAAATATTTTTAATTACTACATTGAAAAAATAATGCGGCTATAATTAAAACTCATAAAGGTAAATATAATGGAGCTTACAAAATATCAAAATGTATGATAGATTTAAGTTTGAAATTTGCGTTTTTCCCTCGATTTTCCCTTCTATTAGGCCTATGTTTGAACATGTATGCGAGTAAGGTGTACAAATGTTATTTAACAAATGTAGCTTATTATTAGCTACTTTATAATATATTTGTGTATGAAATAAAAAAATTACAAATTCGATCAAGGACTTTTAACTGTACTTAAAAATCATTGAATTAGTCAATTTATGACTAACCAAGACCCTTTGCTTTCATCTGCAGTGCGCCCTCAATTTGTGCATTTGTTTTCAACGGCGATACTAGAATGTTTTCAATATTTTTAGGCATGAATGACGAAAACGAATATTTGTGACGTATCGTGTTTGTAGGCTATAAGAAACCCTTATAATACTGAACGGTGTGTTGCTATTATCCGCCTCTACTTTATTCAGAGAGTGATATATGGCTCTGCATTTTGCCTAGAGTTTTGGTGGATTAATCAATTTAGCGATGAGTGATTGGATGTAAGCTGAACTCGTTGAAGCATTCGTTAGTTCATTATTTTTGCGAATGCCGATCGATGATCGGGACATATAAGTATATTACAACGAACTGGTTTTGGTGCTTTAATAAGCTGGCTACATATATTGCAGTCTTGTTTTGCATTTACATCCCGCTTGTGCAAAATATGTCGAACTACAAAACGTGTAGGCTTGACACTTCGACCTCTGATAAATAGTGTCCAAAATTTGCTACAAAAACGTAAAACAATATCTGTAATGACATATTGATTATTATTGTTTGCTACGGAAATATTTCAGCCTCTCAGAGTTTTTTCCTATTTTTTTTAAGGCCTATTATGTATACATCGTTTATTTTTTTAACATTTTTTTTTATCCTTGTCAATTTAAAGTCGGAGTATGTCCTGGTCCCGACCCTTTAATGTCACTATTTGATAGGTTTAACTTCATAATACTTCTACGAACGGATAACTTGTACGAAGCAAGAACCAAGTTGTTTCTACCCAATACCACTCGATCGTATATTTTATTCGTGAGGGAATTTTTTAACCTATGTCACTATTGAATAGGCTTAACTTTATGAGACTTCTACGAATGGATACCTTGTTCGAATCCAGAAATCAAGTTGTCTTTACCCAGTACCGCTCGTATATTTTATTCATGTGGGGAATTTGTAACCTACATCATATTACTATTAATATTGTTAGTATTATCATCATCTTTCACCATCATGTCTTGAAATGTCTATTTTAAACTAAAATATTAAAAAGATAATCCTTTTATCAATTATTATTATTATTATTACATTTATTTATTTATTATTATTATTTTTATTATTATTATTATTATTACATATATATATATATATATATATATATATATATTAATGTTTATATTTATTCTATTGCTAATTTTATTTGTAGTAACTTTTGGCCACCCTTTTGGCAGAGATCTTGAATCTCTTATTGGCAAGCCAATCTCATTTAGCTTTGCTTTTATTTGAATTTTATGATATTGAAAATGATACAAGTAAGTGAAAAGAAATGAAATCATCATCTTTATTATTGTTATTATTATTATTATTATTATTAAAATGATAATAATAATAATAATTATTATTATTATTATTATCATTATTGTTTGTATCATTATTGTTTATATTAACTTTATTAATTATTATTATTATTATTATTATTATTATTATTATTATTATTACCATTATTATATTATTATCATTATTATCGTTATTGTGGAACTGTTTAATGAATAATAAACCAAGCACAATTTGATGTATAACTATAAGCAAACCAGATGAATCTATTCGATTACAATTATTATTATTATTATTATTATTATTATTATTATTATGAATTATTGAATTTTATGATTTTGACAATGATACAAGTGAAAAGAAATGAGATCATCATCATCTTTATTATTATTATTATTATTATAAAAATGATAATAATAATAATTATTATTATACATTATTGTTTGTATTATTATTGCTTATATTAACTTATTTTTATTATTTTTATTATTATTATTATTATTATTATTATTATTATTACTATTATTATTATCATTATTATCATTATTGTAGAACTGTTTAATCAATAATAAACCAAGCACAATTTGATGCAAACTACTTTATTACATCTTCTTCGTTGAACCAATTAACCTAGAAATGTCTGATCAAAATGCAATCATCCCGGCGCAGCATCCCTCAACTGTAATCATCCACTATGTGGTGAATTGCCATTTTGCAAAATATAGATAAATATAGTTCTCTACAGCCGAATCATAATATTGTAATTTTGAAGTCGTCAAACGATACTTGGGAACTTACAGTTTTTGCAAACGGTGATGTTTCTTCGATTTTTAATTTAAAACTATTAATATTATCTCTATAGTAGCATAATTCATAACATTTCACAATATATGCCTATTATATTAGCTGCATGGCTCTATCAGACTCAAACAGCTTGATTAAATAACGTTAATATTACTAATACCCTAATAAAAGCCGACATAAACCCATAAAAGTACCATACGTCTCTGGTAATACTGAATAATTTCTTCATAATCACCAACCCTTTCCAAATTCAAAATTCTCTGTTACTTAATCCAGTAATTGAATCCAAAATTACAGTATAGACCTAATTAAACAAAAAATGTTTAAGGAAAGTCAAAGAGTTATGATTTTTCTAGACGATTAAAAAAAGTTCAAGCAAAATGGGCAAGAACAAACCAAACTTTCCGAGTCAATAGGAAGTTGTTCAATGGTACTCGGAAAAATGGAAGAAATGTGAAAAGAAATAGAAAAATTATGTGAAAGACGATCTGCAGAAATTCAACAGTTGGTTCAATGCAAAACTAGACAGATTTTTTTCCCCTTTCTTTTACCTTTTTTTTTTTGGTACTAATCTCTACACAGTTCAGCGAACCCAAAGTATTTTAATATCAAAAGTATCTCTCGTCTAACCATGGTCTAACGTGGCAGATATGATATTGATTTTGCATTAATTAACCTTTATAAAACATTCTTTCCGGTTTTAATTTTACAGATCTTTATATCGGTTTACCTACCGTATTTTTCCTCTTTTAACTCTAAACATTCTTCAATAATATTAGCACCCCTTATGCTCTCCTAAATTCTTCAGAATTACTCAACGTTATAATTCTATGCTGATCACACTAATTGTATCTATTCTCACAACTTTCAAAATTGCTAAACTATCATTCATTTCAAACTAATTACAATATTCTCGTCATTTTAAAATATTTATTATGATCCGCGTTTGAATTTGCAGTATGTCGTGAGAAATACTGATTGGAATGCATTTTTTTCATTCTTCTTGATAACTGTAATAAAAATAATTAGCAACTTGTTCTTACCTTATCTATAATTGTTAGAATCACCGTTATTATATTCTCATAAACTGAAGCGTCTTGAGACTACTAAGCAAAGAAATTCAGCAAACTGAATCAGAGTTAAGTCTTTGTCTGATCGGAAGTTGTGAACTATTAAATCATTTATGAGCAAAATGTTGTTTTGTTTCTAGAATTTACCATAGATAAGTACGGTTTATATTAAAGCATTCCATCACAGTCACTATCTTGATGTCTTTTTAATAGCTATATGCAATTGACTAAAATTCTTACAGTTAAATGTTGTAGTGCAGCGTGGAGGCACGTAGTGAATCTACAAAGCGTGTTGGCACGACGTACACAAGCGCTGTTCATTCCAAAGTTGCTATACGATGCTGGCGATTGATGAATGTCGCTAACGAGCATCAATTTGCGAATGTTTGCTCTTAATGTAACGGAGTTTTCAATGATGTTAGAAAAATCTGTTTTTGAATTAGTGGATGGTAGAGGCATTTTGACAGTTCAAGTGATGAGTTTTATTCGTCTCAATCAAATTCTCATTTTGTCGTAGATACACGATAAGTGATCGACTTTAACTCTTAACAACACTTCGCATTATGTAGTGTCATCACTATAATTGACAATAAATTTATTTATATATTTATCTATATTTATTGCACTAACATCTTTATTATAATTGCAATCGTTGCGATTTAAGTCATAAACAATCTTCGTTGTTTTATTTTTTTAAATTTTTTTTAAAATGACAAGTAATAAATATAATTGTTGTTCGAAGGTTTGCATGGCCAAGTACTAATATATTTTAATGCTTGCGTAGACCACGTAGATAGTGTTTTTACGCTAACGAATAAGTGAAATTATTTATAAGTACGGTATTTTAAGTATAACTGTTGTATAATAATATTAGTAATGATAATAATAAATAAATTTGAGAATTTGTATAGCGCCTGTTTTATTTGTGACAAATTATTTGTCACTGGCTCTTAAAGATATAAGAATCATTGATTAAAGGTATACTCCTAGGTTTTAAGGAGGGTCTTGAATGAATTAGTATCAGAAGTTGATTTAAGATTAGATAGAAGAGAGTTCCATAATTTCGGAGCGGCAAAAGAAAAGATTAGTTCAGGTAACCTGAGAGAATTGGTATTGGGAATGTGTTTGGTAGGCCTATTTGTCATTATATCAAATATAATTAGCATATGCTAAACATACCAGGATCCTAGGCACAAAAGCTATGTCTAACACCTTTAGCTTAAAAACTCATCAACAAAAGCAGGACAAAATTGCGTTGAGCTTTATATATAAACCATTCATGCTTTTTTTGCCTCTATGGTTATTGATTAACAACAGCAATTACTGTTTTTTACTTCAAACACTTTTTGGTGAAAGTCATTTAATAAATAAGCACATTACACTCCATTATTATCAAAATGAAGGATTACTGATGATAATTAGATTTATTATAATTAGATTTATCATGTTGAATAATATAGGATAAATCAATAATTTTGGATCATACACAAGAATATGTGTTTAATCTCTTACAAAAATAAGACTATGTATTTTTGGTGCACTATTGGATTGTATTACGTTTCGATGTTTTTTTTTATATTAAAATTATTCATAATAAAATAATTATTCCATATTTGCAGTCGTAAATTTATGACAAGTCTAATGGAAATTATAGATACATAAATTATGAATTCATCGCGCATCCGTAATTACATTCCAGTAAAAATCAGTAATCAGAAATGCGTAATTTCATTTCACATTTGAACTCATTTTATGTCGTGGTTACTGTTGTTCACGGGTCATTTAGGGTTCACGGGTCACTTAGGGAGCTTCCGAAACTGGACATGGAGAAATCTATTGGCGAAGCAATGATGCTTGAAGAGTATGAGAGAGAGAGACGCAACATGGGAACTGAAAGCAAATAATTTTGATTTTCCATGACGGCAATTTCAGCAATCAAGAGATACAGTATTAGACATTTCAATTGAAGATCACTTAAACCGCAACATAATTCGAGAGAAAATAAATTGTTCTATGCGTATAACTATGTTATTATTAGGCCTATTATTATTTATTTATTTTTTTTACTAAGCAAACACTCAAAAAACAACAAAAGTAAAACAAAATGTTTTGATTTTACACACAAAAAAATTCAGACTGAATAATAGATGAGGAGCCAGTGTTAATATTCGAATTAAATACAATCCTTGAAAATGTTTGTAGTAATTCTTTACATAAGTCTTTTATACATAATTATGAAGTGATAACAACTTAGCTACATGACCTAGTACATAATCTGCTTGTCCATGATGTAATTTGAATTTTATATAGAACAGGTAAAGCAATCTCTGAACTATAATCTATTAATATTAGGAATAGAAAAACAAATTCTAACAATTGGTTTTCACCTCTAACATGTTGGAGAGTTACAATTGCAATTTCCCTTGTTGTGACAACATGTAGCAATAAAGTCTAGAAAACAAATATTTCGCGAGGGCATGCCCTCGGGATTCCTAGCGTGGTGTATCTCGGCCCCACTTTCGGCCCCCTTCCGGCTCCCCCTTTCGGACATCTCTGGATCCGCGCCTGGGCATTGATGCCAATGTTCATACTAATACAAGTATGAACAAGCAGTACATTATCAGCTCATTTATTTTAAACAAAATCGGTTAAACATTTTCCAAATACTAATTAATCATAGCAAAAACTACAATCATTTACTTTCAAAGCAAGAAAACCATTTTTAAAATGCCGGTTAATCAAACGAAATACATTGATTATGTTCATCCATGAAAGCTTAAAATTAAAGTAAAAACTATCGGTATGTCCGTGACCTTTTTATCATTCTTCAAATCTATATGATGAAATAAAATTTAAAACTGCAACTAATAAATCCTTTACTGTATTCACAACAATACGATAAGGTAGATTCAACTTCACCTAGAAAAACTGTACATGTTTCATTCAGTCAAAAAAAGTAGATTCTAAATGCCAGTAGAATGATTGATTGTTATACGGCCAACTGAACATGTTACTGTATGAAAAATTATGTAAAAAAAAAATATATAATTTATACGGTATATAAAATTAAGTTAAGTACATTATTAAATAATTGAATTATTAGGTATTGATACAATTAATATCAATAAATATATTATGTCTGGCATTAAAAATATAAGGCACAGCATTTCTTTCAACGCTTTAACCTGATATAAAAAATAAACAATGGTTTATTCATAATTATGCATAAAGAATTCACAAAACAATATTTTAATATCTTACGATGTTCAGTAGAATACCGTTGCTTCTCTAAATAATTTAAAACTTAATCACTTTACAACTTCTGCATGAACTATTCTGACTTTTGCTTAACTTAGTTCTAATAGTGTCAAGAATACTTTCCTTCATTTTTGTACTACCGTCGAACGCAATAATACTCGTTTAATATTATGAAATACGGAGAAAGACATTTTCGTTACATTATAATTTAAATACATCATAAATATTCCTGTTGTGGTAGTTGTTGTATCAACACATTGTTTAATTTTACGGTAAAGTTTATGAATTGAGAAAAGCTAAAACGGTGCACATAATAAACTATTGTAATGTCCCAAACCATTTTCAAAACTTCGATATTAATCTAGTATTTGTAATAAATTCTGATCAAATATTTACGACTGCAGCAAAAGTTTGAAAATATAATGCAGACCTACCTAACATTAATGTCTTATGCTATTATTTGCTATGGACTCAGGTAGTCATTCTCTTTTAGAAACCTATACCATGTCTACTCATTAGATCATTTAATGATAATCAATAAAGAGGAAATGAAATCATTATGAAGAGAGACTTATAATGATGCTTCTAAATACCAATGTATTCTGTTCGTAATCTGATATCAACACTGCAGTACCCTGGCCATCAGGCGCAAGCTCGGTGGTCTAGAGTTATGATGCCAGGCTAGTGATCTGGAGATCGTGGGTTCGAGTCCCACCCGAGAATAACTTGCGATTTTTTCGCAGTTGTTTTTAAATGTACTGAGTATTCGGTACATTTCCACGTCAGGTAGGGCAAAAATTACACCTATAATCTGATAAACTTATCACGTGTCAAGCCGGGCACATATTGTAGGCCGCCGCGATTTCATTGAGAACTCAATGCTACGTCGACGCTTGTGCCACGGCAATGGATCGTTTTTAATGAAGGGGGCGGTAGGTGGGTTCGTCTGCCGACGGCCGTGCGGTCTCGTAGAGGGCACTTATGGAACTAAAACAAAACAAAATAATCAGAGATTACAACCACTCGCCCTGTTGCGCCATATCAATAATATAGGCCTATAGTATATTATACTGAACAAATAATGGCCCGTAGCCTCCAAACAAGGCTAGTATGATATAGGCCTAGCGTGGCAAGACCATCAATTGAAAAATATTATATTTTTTGTGAGCCTTTAAAAAAATTTAAAAAAATAAAAATTTGAATTCCATGGTTGAAAAATGTCTTCAGTAGGGTTTTATAGTAGCAAATACAAATATTTACAGCACTCATTTTGAATGGAAGCCCCTCTTTAGTTGGCAGAATTAATCTCGAAAAGAAACCCATTAAAGGGTCCTAGAACAAGAAAGAAGCCTAGGACTTTTATTTGAGGCTTTACAGGTGTGGATGGGCATAAAAATTAGTCGGAGGGTCAAATGGAATTTTTTATTGAACACCAAGGGCCGCACCTATTTTCCAGTGTGTTTTCAAAAACCTCCTAGCATTGATTTTACACCACTTTATTTCCAGTTTTAATATTGCTTTTTACAGATGATCGGTGTCGGGCAGTAAAAAACAAGGTGTTTTCGAGCCAATGTTGCTTGTCAGGCCGCAAACCTAGGGTTTTCAATTCATTTTCGCGGGCCGCAAACGATTCGCTGTCCGACCGCATGCGGCCCGTGGGCCGCATTTTGTCACCTGTGCCTCAAAGTATATAATCAGTCGGTAAGCTAATGAGCGTTTTAAAGTCAGGCTCCAGAGGAAAAAATCGCTTTGAAAGGCCTATGTTGTACTACTGGTTTTTTAAGACACAAAAAGTATATTTGACGAAAAACATGGGAACGGTTAATGAGATACGGAATTTTTGATATATAAAAACTGGGGGAAAAGATAGAAAACAGAGTGGTTACGCCCAGCCTTTAAAAAAATTTAAAAAAATAAAAATTTGAATTCCATGGTTGAAAAATGTCTTCAGTAGGGTTTTATAGTAGCAAATACAAATATTTACAGCACTCATTTTGAATGGAAGCCCCTCTTTAGTTGGCAGAATTAATCTCGAAAAGAAACCCATTAAAGGGTCCTAGAACAAGAAAGAAGCCTAGGACTTTTATTTGAGGCTTTACAGGTGTGGATGGGCATAAAAATTAGTCGGAGGGTCAAATGGAATTTTTTATTGAACACCAAGGGCCGCACCTATTTTCCAGTGTGTTTTCAAAAACCTCCTAGCATTGATTTTACACCACTTTATTTCCAGTTTTAATATTGCTTTTTACAGATGATCGGTGTCGGGCAGTAAAAAACAAGGTGTTTTCGAGCCAATGTTGCTTGTCAGGCCGCAAACCTAGGGTTTTCAATTCATTTTCGCGGGCCGCAAACAATTCGCTGTCCGACCGCATGCGGCCCGTGGGCCGCATTTTGTCACCTGTGCCTCAAAGTATATAATCAGTCGGTAAGCTAATGAGCGTTTTAAAGTCAGGCTCCAGAGGAAAAAATCGCTTTGAAAGGCCTATGTTGTACTACTGGTTTTTTAAGACACAAAAAGTATATTTGACGAAAAACATGGGAACGGTTAATGAGATACAGAATTTTTGATATATAAAAACTGGGGGAAAAGATGGAAAACAGAGTGGTTACGCCCGTTCCCCCCCCCCCCCAATTTTTAAATACTGTATTCAAAAATCTCATTATCAATGAGATCTTTATCAATCTAAATCTTATTTTCTTAGAAAAATCAGTTGTACAACAATAATTTTTTTTCATTCGGAGCCTGATTTTATGATATTTTTCTTTTCGAGATTTTTTAGATCACTACCTGGATGTAGGCTATATTGTACAAATGATTTGGCTGATTGAACCAATAAGACAATTGGACTTATGTGTTGTTATCATTCCCGGATGTTAAAATGTATTATGATGACGTAAATTCAGATTCTCTTTATCACATATATTCATATAATGCTCCTCATTGCTATAATGATGGATATTTTGTTTAAAATACCCATAAACGGTTAAATCTGCACAATGTAGCACTAATTTCACACATTCAGTATTTTATAATTGACTTGATTTTAAGCTTTTGTCATCCAGAATAAATATGTACAGGCTACATCTAATCTTACATAATTGCTGCTTGTAATAGAATTTGATATTCTGTTGTATATTCTGGAAAGGAAATTGATAGATGTTGCTCTGAATATTGAAATTGAAGATTTTCGTAGTATAAATGAATGCGAATCAGCAAACATAGAATTGGATTGTTTCTTTTAATTCATTTAACTTTCATAATTTTTTTGAAAATATCCAACTATATCTTATTGTAGAGAGATTTCCAGATTTGTTTTCAGTTGCTCGTAGGAGGGAGACACGATGTAGGCCTAGAGACACATGTGGGGATGTGGTGATTGTCAATATAGTTGAATGCACGGACTTCTTTCAGTTTGTGTAAACATTATACATTCTGATTGTGTGAATCGTATATATTATTTAGTTTTGCTGCTGTAGGCCTAAATTAATAGGCCTATGGGTAAATGTAACGGTACGGTATGAAAATAGACACTGTATAACTCAACATCTAATGTCCAAACATTACTACTTGCGCTGACTAACAATGATAACATTACGCCCACGCAATATTCAACATGTAATATGTATTATCAGGGAACAGTAATTTAACTGTTCCCTGGTATTATTATTGTTTCAGATATCTGAACCATGCGTCGATGCTTTACAGACATTTTACTGCCAAAAAATTATAATTTGCTGCCGAAAGAATAAGAAGTAATGTTACAATATTTATTTATGTTTTAATGTTTGGACAAATAAAAGTTTATCTTATCTTATCTTATATAAATGTCCTTTAATTATCAAACATATTTTCATGTTATTAAACATTTAGCTGAAAACCGATAACGTTATTAAATCACAAATAAAGAAATTCGATTTTTATTACTCTTTCCAAGTTTATATTTGATATAAATGGCAGTATACCACTGACAAAATATATATAAAAATAAAATAAATAAAAAAGAAACAAAAAATAAATAAACCAAAAACTAATGTTTCACAATCAACCCTTAAACAACCAAATGTTTTACAATTATCCAGATAAACTCCACTGCGCAATGGGGCCGCAGGCACTCGAAAATACTTTCTTAAACGTCATTACTACAGTAGAGATGATGAAAATTCATGATAGAATTGATCGAACTTTGAGAATCGGCGAATTAATGTTATGAAAGGGATAATTGCTGGCATCTTAGAGCAATCCTAATGCTTTTCAAATATATTGCGCATTTGTTATACAGATCTAGATCTCTCATCAAAAATTCTTATTAAATAACAATCAATCTCGCTGATTACTTTTATAGACTAGGCTGAACAATGTAGTCCAGGTACATAATCTTATACAGCACACTGTTTTTTGTCTGCCTCAAGATATCAAGTTATACCAATAAAACAATAAAAAAAAAGTGTAATGTAGCGCCAGCTTTTGACAATTTAAATATTAACCTGTATGTGTGGAATTGTCAAGTGTTATAAATGTAAGTACTGATACGAATATGGTTGGCAAATGTGTCACTGGACGGTTTTTGCATTTAATTTTTGTTTTGGCTACAGAGAATACGAAATAGACAAATACAGTATTCTAATTTCCATTTGCTACGCTACTACTTTCACCATTTATATATTGTATGTAATATTTTAACGCCATAGTCTTTTTCTATGTATTTTTTCTATGTTTTGTTACTTTCCCTGAACGCACACAGAGAGCGTGTGCCACTGTCTTAAAATTGGTATTTGAATTAAAATTAAATAAGTTGCATCAGGGAGAGCCAAAACGTTCGGACAACAAATGTCGTTCGCACTAACAAAAGACATTTGTTCGGACAACAATGTCTTTTGTTAGTGCGAAATTTGAGTGATGTGCCCGTATATGGGCCTAATGATGTCACACTACACTCAAATGTGGGCATATCACATTTATTTGTCACATAAAATTTGATAGTATGGGCAGAGCATAAAGCATTAGTCACTCAATATTAGCATATGAGTATATGAATATTCATATTATATTTCGTCCAAACTATAATTATATAGATAAAATACTATATATAAATGCAACATATCTTTAGACCATCTCTTGTTATTTCAGATGGTTAAAACGTGGGCGTAGCATACAAAATTGATCAGTGTTTCGCATGATTGCTTCCAGTATAATTGCCTAATTTGCTCATGTTAGAAAATTATGACTCTGAAAGTGCAGGACTAATATCAATTTATTTTTAATTATCTTAGTTATATAAAAAATAAAATAGTAGAAATGTTTTGGGTTAACTCAACTTATCCTCAGTACAAAGAAACAAATTTTAACATCCAAAATCTATTGTAGTCTAGTAAAGAAAATAGCTTGTTTTATTTTTGTTTTTAATTTTAATGCTGTACTGGGGAAGGATGGATCTACCTGCAACAAGTTTACGAATTTCGTGATGGGTTCAGACTGGTTTCTGTATTTTTATTGACAATATTTCCACATTTTTACTGTTATAATAGTATTGTAGTCTTAGGAGACATATTTTCTTATTATTGTCCTTAATACCAGTTACAGTATTTGCATTTACATTGTATTAGCCTGAGGTCATAGTTGCGACCTTTTACGAAAAACTAGAGTATGTGCATATATATTATCTTATTTTGCTTAATGCTATTTCGTTTATCTGTATGTAGGTCTAAGTTATATTTACTTTTATCTCTTACTCGTTAAATTTACCGTTGCTATGTTTGAATTTCTTTTCAAAACCAATTCTTAGAATACTGATATAGGTAAAAACAGATTGCTTCTTTTAATTTTAATGTTTTCCAACAAAATTTTCTTCAGAATGATAGCAAACCAAAACACGACTATAATTTAGGGATAAGTAAATCCTTGTATTTCTGATCTGATCAATCTTGTTAGCTCAAAGTTTTGTAATAGTTCATTCATTTGTAAAAGAATTCTTTTTTACCTTGGAACCAGATGAATTTTTTGAAGTTGACCTATGTGGCTAAAGTACCTAAATAAGTTATCAACTTCAGACAGCTAAAACAAGTCACTTTGTGCTGCTTTACAAACATTTTACTACCAGAAAAAAAAAATCATAAAGTAATCAATCCCAACGTAAAACAAAATTAGGTGGCTACAAATACATTTTATGACTCTTGTGTGTTTAATTTAACGCTAATACAGTATACTGTACCAATATATATCTGTCTCTTATACACATCTAGATGTGTATAAGAGACAGGGCATATATGCCCGACACATTTACGTTTTACCTGACTTAACTTTGTATTAGTTATTTATTTTCCATATTGCATTCTTTCCTGACCTTTTAGCGTTCTCTGATAGCAAAAGCTATCACAAAGTGACACCTCATGTCTTTCTTTAATATAATAATTTCTGTCGCTGTCATCTTCCTTAATACAATCATTCTATCTTTGCTTCAGGCTTCCTCTATATTGTTTTGTTTATCAATTTCAACAGCGTGACAGTAACTGGGGTGTGGTGAGGTGGATAGATTTTATAGTTTGGAATTTTTGAGCAAATATCTTCAGATAGGCTCTAGTGAACCACCTTACCCAGGAATCAATACCATTAAATGACGACTAAGCTCCCATCTTCATGTAAATTTATTATGCGAGGGTTATTCGAGGAGCAGAGTGATCTGATTCCAATTAAAACCTGACGCTGGCCAAGTTTGAACCGGCATCTTCAGCACACTAAGCAGGGACAATACTTCTAGGCTAAATGCTTAGCTCTAAGATGTATAAATTAACTAGATTGGCTTCATGGTTTTGATTCTAAGATTTGGTATAATTACTTTTGAACCATATATTTCGCATTGATTGACTGCTTTTATTCGAACGTCTGCTGTCACGCATGTAAATTAATATTTTCCCTCAAAAATCAATTTGCAGGAAACTCCAGCAATGAGAACTCAGGTGACCAATTGATATAATTAATTTCCAATTTGTGAAAGAATCGTGCAATGACAGTGATTGGCATTTTGCGACGCCCAGCAAGAAATAAATCACGTGATGAAACGGTGCGTCAATCATGAAGGACTTAACAGTAGCGAATCCCGTTGTTTTAATCACAAACGAAAGCGCCAATCCGGATAAACACTCGGCTTTGCCGTATCTCTTGTCACACAGCATTCAGCTATATATACGTTCGCCTATATAAACCTCACTCAGTTTTTTCCGGACTCTCTCAATTAGAGTGGATATAACAAACAACGCGCCTAGTGTTCGAGATACTACCACCGACTAACCTCATTGGAGTTAAGTGTTGACGTTCTTATTAAAAGGTATGTACACTATAAAATTATTAAGCGTGATAAATAAAACAGTAATGAGAATGGTAACTAATAGTAACGCATTTATTGTTCTGTACCAATATCGTAAGCGTGTTGATTAGAGGAAGGCCAGTCAAGGAGCTCATGGATGATGTGCTAAACTACTAGATAATTACAAGGCTTACAACTAATATTTTCAAATTTGTCTTTATAATAATATTAATAATTATTCTCATTCTTAATATTATTATTAAGAATACTCCCATAATAATTGTTACTGCGTCACCATCATCATCGTCGTCATCGTCGCCTACATCGTCGTAATTAGTATCGCCTTCTGGAGAGCATGTCGCAATGAGTTTACTCATTAGGAACAAGATAAATGTCAGATATCACCTTTGATTCATTATACCTACTGTATAAGCAGTGGTGACGTATTTTGTTTAGTTATAAAATGCCAAATTTACAATAAATATTAATTGACGCGACATAACTTTACTGGTCATTATATGGAGTCATTTTAAACTTCATATTCCCTCTTTTTAATATATATATATATATATACATATATATATATATATATATATATATAATGTGTCCATCTCAATTGACAAAATAGTATAACACTCATCAATCAATCTATCAATAAATGAACCAAAAATATGATTTACATATCAATAACATAATTATATTTCACTCGCAAAATTCAATCTGCCAACCTGCCTGCGTAGCTTATTTTCATTAAATCTTTTATTTGTTTTTGTTTTTTTTTATTGAAGGAATAGAATGTTTTGAAGTATGGTAAACAATGAAAAAAAAAAGACTTACTCGAATTTTAAAAATACCTAATGTTGATTAGTCCACTCACGTAGTAGTTACGAAGATATACATTTCTAAACATATCACACGGTTGATTTAAATATTGTTTTACATGTAGCCCTTATGGCTCTTGGGGATGAAATGCTTTCTATTCTTGTTTTAATGTACTAATATAAAATGTAGATGATGAATAAGACAACCGACAATCGTTTAAGTAAAATTCCCTTTCCTATTAGTTGAAGACGAATGGTTTTGGATTAATTTGAAGCCTTGATCAAAAACGCCAGACTCTTTGAATCAGCTTTAATTTATATCAAATTTGCCTTCCTTTATTCGCTGATCATACCTTATAGATCTGTAGGGCCTATATTTATGGTGTTTGTTTAGAAAACATTCTCACGCGTACCGACAAAAGCTGGTTTAGTTGATTGAATGGTCGAGATACATATTAATTGTATTTCAAAAGCCATGAGGCGACATATTGTATATATAGGGCCTACACAAATCTACTTAAGTCACAAATGCTACATAGCAATTCTACTATATTTCTTTTAATAATTCATATTCCTTATTTGTATAGCGGCGCACAACTCTCAGCATTTTCACAATTATACACTTAAAGCGGCAGTCTTCTGATATTCACATATGATGACGTTGAGCCTGAATGCCTTGTGATTGGCTGGAAAATAAAGCAGGTAATGGTTTAGTTGATAGCGAGGGGCGCTCGTTGAACTTATAATATGTTGTACCACGTGAATATTAGGTGACCATTTTTAAACTGGGGTTGGGATGATCCATGGAAATTATGATTGATAATTTGCAGCAAATAGGAACTTTGGTTCAACTTCTATACTTTTAGTTTAAAGTAAAGGTTAGCTGTTTTTGGACCTCGATAATTACTGTATTAGCTAGGCTAGCAACGATATATCGCTGGTGAAATGAGTACAGGCATGGATTCGCAAAATGGATTTCCTTATTATTTCATATAACTCGACTTGCAATTAAAGTACTGTGAATGATAACATTCGTTGGAATTAACGAAGATATTTGATTTTCAAATTAAAAACAACGACAAAAACCACGAACAATTCTGCAATATGTAATATCTGAAATTGAAAGCAGTCGATGTATTGTAGTAATACGGTATCCATTAACAGTAATTGCTCGTACGCAGTTATCGCATATAGGGGGCGCACTATTGATGTTTCTATTGTCCAGAAGAAAATATGAGATCACAAATAAAATATCAATTTTGATATATTTATTATATGGCTTTTAAATATAAAACAATAGTTTCACCTTCAAAGTATCAAAAGCGAAACTGCATTGGGGTGTCTTTTACGTAAATCGATAATCTACTGTTCGTAAATAAGTTAGTGGTAACTAGAATTTGTTTTATAAACATTAAATTCGCTTACCTGAAGAGTTTTATTAGTGGGGTCAGAGTAAATAATTTACTCCTCCATGACTCGGCTTAGTCGATCTTGCTTTCACCGGGTGAAAGTTTGTGAACGGTACACTTCAATCATATAACCTTAGAAAAAGTACGGTTGTCATCCTTGCGCCAAAAGAATATAATGAATGAATTTAAATAACTTGATACACTTTATGAATATACGTATATCAGAAATAATACTTACTGATTAGGCTGTCTGTATTAAGTTTAAGATGAATGAGTGCAACATTGAAATACTAGAGTTTGACGCCAAAATATTATACCGCACTTAATTTAGAATTAATTTGTGGGCATTATTTTCCTAAGTTATAGTATATATCTAAATTGAATTAGAATATATATATATATATATATATATATATATAT
>NW_022715491.1:738534-752388 GCF_011630105.1 Anneissia japonica
TGATGGTTTAATTGGAAGTAGGTTGTGACCAAAGCATTCGCATTTCAACGGAGTTGTTGCTTATTACAATATTGATAAATTATGATCGCCGAATAGACCCTTTATAGATATGTTACGGTAGCCATTATACTACAATGCAGTGTGACTCATGCTAAACTTATTGGATACCGCATGGTGGCTATCTTATTAATATGCAGGAAGAATAAACTATAACCTATATTGCCCCTATCAATTTGAACGGTCATCAAGCACATACTTAAATTTAATGCATGTGAGATTGGCTTATATTGAACAAATTAATTCATCACCAATACATTATGATCTACCTAGATCATATAGCTTACACGATAGATCATATAGCTTACACGATACGTCCACTTTAAATACACGTTAATTTAAAGTTGTTGCACACTGGTACGTGGTTAAAGATCACGTACTCCATAATCACTAATAATAACAATATAATCAGACAGTATTGTTACACTTAAAATTACAAAGAATGTTTTGAAATAGTGTCATGTGATTAAGAAAATGGTAATTAGGTATTATTTTTTTAGTCATTAATGATCATAATCTCATCAAATGAAGTTGCGTTGAATTTATTTTGATACAAAATAAATTCAAGGGCATGAGGATTCAAACCCACGGTCGTGGTTTACCGTTGTATTGCACTGTAAAAGTGATAAAGTTAGTTAAAAGAGAAGCTACCATGATTCTGTTGTAGAATTATAGTGTTGTCATTTATGTAAAACGTGTTAAAGTACGGATATTCAAGTTTAGTTCAGTTCAGTTAAAAAACGGAAATTAAATAAATAAAAAATAAATAATAATAATAAAAATAATAATAAATACAATATAAAAACACAAAATATCATAGATGTAAGCTAAACTTAGGCCTAACTAATAAAATATACAATGAATTCTAAAAAAGAAAAAAAAGCATGAATATATACTACTGGTAATATATACACGCATAATCTGTGGATTAGTTTAATGATTTATTATAATTATTCACATTTGGAATTTAAGTGTTCACATTCAATATGGAAAATGATTTATAAATAGTTTTAATGATAGCATTTCAGACAAAGTATTGGATATGATACACGTATTCGAAGTTAACAAAATCCTGTTTAAGAAAACGCCCCTTTGTTAAAATAACTTCCAACTTTGAGAATGTATTATAAGTAAAAGGTAATTATCTTCATTATGTTACTTTTGTAACTATTTGTTCAGTTAATACAGAAAGTACTAAATATATTATGATTTTTGTTGAATTCCATTTTTGTAATGCCTGCATTTAGTATGGATCTTTGTACAATGCATACCTAATTCGCATTTGAATCCACATTATGAAATACCGTAATGATACTTGCATTCCTTTCTTATTCCGTTAATAGTGTCAGATCACCCAGCACACCGTGTTCACCGAGTTTTATCCATACAGCCAATCAAATGATTGCAAACCTCCTCAGTCCACACTATAACATTTTATGTGACGAATTTGTGCGTTGTTGCCATATATTGGTATGGTGATCTCATATTACACCCAAATATTATAGGCGTATCAGATTTTTCTCACTGAAACGTCAGTATTAGTGGAAATAGTTTAACAAAAAGGCTACTCCATGAGGCTTGAGGTTTGTAGATATAGTAAATTCGGTTGTGACGAAGAAAGTACAACACTGAGACGATTTCATTCACGATTTTGGAAATTCTCTTCCACAACTTCATTCTGTCGCCTTATTGTATGATCTTTAGAATCGCTAGTATCAAAATGTTCATATGTATTTCGTTTCCCCTCCCCCTAGTCGGAGCCGAATTAAGGGGGTGGGGGAGTGGACTTAAATGCGAGCACAGCTTCGACTACCTATATGAAATAAACTTGAACAAAATATGATACAAATTTTAATTGGTTATCCTAGGTAAATTATTAGCTTTTAATCAAAATTTAGAACAAGAAAATATGTTCCAAACTAATTAAGTGAAGCATGACCTTTTGAATTCTTCTTATAGATTTTTAAATTGGCTTGTAACCAACCTATGTACTTCCGTAGACTGTACCTAAAGCCAGCAAAATTGAATAACTTTGATATTTTCCTTGGTGTGATTGATCTTTTCAAATTAGCAACTGGATGTTCTATTGATTTTTAAAAGCTTTTCAGACTCTAAGGGTAGCAAAGGCTTAGGCCTACATATTGTACAACATTATCTGTGAATTATAGATTCACAGAATTGCTTACGGTTCACCCCGGGTGCCAAACTTGTTTCTGTGCATGTCCTGTAATTATAGGCCTTATAATGCTTTGCATTTATTAACCAATAATTTATGGTTATTTAGCCGGGTTTCGATATAAACCAATGTCAACATTATGCAACAGCACTGAACTAAAAATCGATATTGAATAGTGAATCGACTAAATGGATGACTGTAGGACGTAGGTTTGTGTCGACTGACTGATGATTGATGATGGAGAATCATCGTCATTTCCGTTTTCAGAATTTCCTGCTTCTGATGAGGTTAGACATACAAATTGATGAGTTCTTTTCCAATAGGAACGACTGCTAAACAGTATAAGGTCCACTTACCGCGCACCACATAACCCTAATAATGACCGCATAAACCTATTCCTGTGTACCGTTGAATGTGGTTTATCACAGGGAATAATATGTTCTATTTTTTGTTTGCTATTCTCGCGTGCTAGATGTGTGCTCGCTGCAAATACACAGGTCTTAAAATGAACCTTTCTGGTTAGGCTTTACTGGAATTTTAATGGGCATTACTGATGTTCTTATTGACTGTTGAATTAGATCTTAGAAGAAAACTCCAAAGGTTATTCTCATTTAACATTCACCGATTAAAGATCAATAATTACCAGACCGCCTAACATGATTGTATAAATACAGCCAACACATGTATGTATACTGTATAATGTAGACCTAATGTTCAGAGGTCGACCGTTCACTTAAATATACTTTGCATTTTTTTCAACTTTAAGCTTTCATTTTTGTAAATTCTAATTGGGAATTTGGAATTTTAAGTTTTGGTTGTGCTCCTATTTTGCGCCGCCAGTCTATCTTGGCTTACTCTATGCGAGGGTTATTCAAGAAACCAAGCGATCAACTTCAAATATAATCCGACGCTAGCCGGATTTGAACCGTGGTTTTCAGATACACATAGGTTTTCTAATTATTAGGTTTTCATCACAATTGAGTCTACGGTTAAGGCTCATCTATCTGTGAGATAGATGCAGACATCGTTTCTGACAGCATTTTGCATCCATGTATTAAACAGTCTTTGTGTGTTGCACATTTATGTCCCATGTGAAGATAATTTTGTCAATCTATATAGCACTCGCTAAAACGTTGTAACCGTGAGAATAGGGAACTTTCGATTTGTGCGACGACGCGACACTAGAACGGAATCACTCATGCGTGACCGTCCTACCTGGCGTCCAACGTTTTCTGCAGACGTAGATTTTGCCAAATCGTGTTCTAGAATCTACTCGACGAGGTGACCTTAACGTTCTCGCATGCGCAGATGAATTTTACTGACGTCCTACCGTCGTCGTGCAATCGAAAGGTCCTTATTTAAACTATTGTTCATAACGAAACATACCTGGGTAATATTATTTAGTCCGTATAATAAATCAGATCAACACATTTACAAAAGTGAATACAATGCTATAATAGGTAAGAAACATTATTTTAACTATTTTCTGTTTAACTTCTTTGTATTTATGAAACCTTTACTGATAGGCCATTTCTAAATTTCATATAGGCCTAGGGATATTTTTGGAAATCATGTAAGGTCTAGGTTCGATGGCGATTTATGAAACGTAATAGGATCAGCACCTCGACACCTGATGAATATTAGTGTCTAACATTTACTGCAAACAAATAATGAGCAAGTACCAATTTGAGCCGCTCGAATTATATTTCCTATTCTCCTTTTTTACAAGTTATGTGTTTTATTAATATTAGGTCTATAGGCCTATGTATATTTTCGAAGACATGAAATCAAGGGTGTTGCCCGGCTAACTAATGCAACACCCCTGTGTTCGCCCCTGTGAATGTATAGCATGTCGGTCTAAAGCTAATCAACTTGAAAAAATGAAATTAAATGCATGAAAATGTATTGATTAGTAGTAAATTTAAGAATTTTTGAAGTAAAACGTTTGCAAAGCATCATGAATTTAATTGTTTTGATCGATGCCTTATGGAGGTTGATTATTCAATCCGAGAAGACACTGCACTGACGTTCGGCAGCAGACGCATTTCCTTGCAGAAAACGCAACTTTACGAGAAGATCGTAATGGATTGTTTTTAATGACGATCAGCTCAACCTGCTACTATACTTAGCAGACGGGGTCGCGTCGTCGAGAGCGGAGATAATTCGTCGGCCGACTAAGACAATTACCGTTAGTTGACGCAGTATCTCTGGTTTTAATTTAGGTGTAATTGAATAATTTCAGTGACCGATTGAATTCCTCCACAAAAAATAAAAAATATTGAAGAAAAAAAAATAGGATGAAAATATTCTATTCTATTACAAAAAACGTTCGCATTAACTGCTATAAAAATTCTCGGTCGTTGATTCAACAATACGTTTATACGAAATGACTTCACCCAAGTTCACTGAACTTAAGTATCTTTTCAACTTATATTCTATGTTTTCTGTAGATACGTGTTACCACATAATGTACAGTATCTGTTGCGTAACCTTATCCACAATATAGATTCATTAACAAAGGTTGATATGAACTTCAGACATATAATATCTTAACATGATCTCATTTTGCTGATCTGCTGATCGGTAAGCTCAATGGTTTTCCGTTACTTAAGCTTAGATCACAGTTGCTCGGGTAATTTACAATACTAGCAGAAACGTATTGCACCCACTGCCACTCATGCACATACAGAATATTTTACCATAGAGATATTCTTTATGTGTTTACATAAATCTCCAATGCCATAAAAATGGGGTTATACGTGATTTAGTATCGTGTGCTTGCACAAATATGAGAGGTGATATTCGTTTTTTGCAAATTTTTTTTATCAAAGTTATACGCTTGATGTAATCCTAAACAATCGTAAAAAAATGCAAACCATTAAAATTTTGGATTAGATTCAGACAAGTTATATCGGTGCAGATATTCTAAAAATATTATAATATGTTGAGGAAAGCTGCTGTGTAACGTTCTGTTGGTAGGCAAATTCTCTTGGTAGGCATATACTTATTCGTCTGACTACAGTTATAATCTAATCCCCGAAAATTGTGGAGTCTTAGATTATATAATTTGTTTTAGATGGAACTCACTAACAATTCACAATAGAATATAATACCGACTGTGCAAGTTTTTAAACACTTTAAATTTATGTTTCTTATCCTTCTTCACTTTCAGTAAAACTTGAAAGTGAGCCTATAGGGGCGGAGCAAGTACACTATATTTTGCCACTGGCAATGGCATGGATTGTATAAAAAAAGTATAGAATTGCTGCAGCAGCCCTGATTTTTTTTCTGCCACTAGATAGGTGGCGCCCTATTAGAATTCGAACTGAGATCGCTCGAAACTCGTCATTTACGAACAATAGGATTACATTCCAACGAAACCACGAGAATCGGACCTCTTCCAGTTTTATACTCTTTGGTTGTATCTGGAAACCTTTTTATTTCCCAGAAAATAAGGTTATGATGCCATTCATTTAGCTAATTGTGGTATACAATGCGATTCACCTACGCATAGATAATTAAAGTAGATTGTTAACCATTCGTATTTGAAATATGTGTCACGGATTAGCAGTGTTTTACCTCGGTTTCTCTGAAGACACATGACTAATATTCATACATTTTCTCCACAGAATAATTCAGGGTTCCACAGTAATTGACATCTAAACATCAATTCTGATACTATAGGCCTAAGGGTTGATAATCGAATCAACGTAAATGGCAACCTTTTACCCTCTCTGCATTAGTTTCCATACTTTAAAACATTTATCTTCATCTATTTATTTAGCAAATAATTCGTAAAATTGTTATGATTACGTTACAAGTGTTAAAACATTAAATCACTGCGACAATTTGACGTACAGAGTGCGCGCGCGAGGGAATGTTCATTCAGAATTAGCCAATCGTAAGAGAATATTTCAGGAATTTCAGCATAACAATTGTATCAATTTGCCTTGCTCGTTCCAGTGTAACTCATGGGACAGCGAGTGAACTGTGTATAATTCCATTCTATACATTTTCGAACTCTGAATTACGTTTATCAGATTGTTCAATCGTAATGGGTCCGTTGTCGTTAATCTTCGCCTACACGTATTTTCCTTCAAATGTCGTGATATGTACATACCAATGAATGAACAGCTTTACTCACACTATCTATATCAAGTATGCTCAAGTGTACTAAAGCACCCATGATTAGACTAGACCTTATTCATCCATCCATCCATCCATCCATCCATTTATTTATTTATTTAGTCACACAACACATGCACCATTGTCAATAATAGCGAATATATCACTGTCTTACTTGTTAGGTACGTGTTCACGACGACGAGTCTATGCAAACAAGTTCAAGTTTTCCATCTGTGTATTCCACTCTATTTCAAATCTAACTTGTCAAAAGTCTGACGCTTTTAGATAAGTTATTTTACGATAAAATGTACAAATAAATAAGTTGGAGGGGTTTAACAACTGTCGAAATTTACTCGAGCGGAGGCTTATTAATGTGTGAAGAATTGCTACATAGCGATTTGTTTTGATGTTATACCCAATATATCAGCTGGTTTGGTGACAAATTTGGTCTATTGAACCCAGGAACTTGGAACTGAAAGGCAAGCATCTTAACCATCTAACATCCTAACCACCAAGCAGCTGTCCTACTTTACTTCAACGTACCGATTATGCAATTATAGAAAGGGTTCAATTGCCGATATAACGTAAGGTCCTTTCGTGGACCACATGTACTCTGCTTCTGCTTAAAGAAGACCATGTCATAATCATTCTTACAAAAGTATATATATATAAATATATATATATATAATCCTCTTTGTTATTATTAATGTTATTATTATTAGTAATATTTTTTAGGACAGAACGAATTTAGGAGATTGGTATTACGAATGAAGCGCTCTCAATTCCTAAATATATATATATATATCTTTATTTTCATTTCAAGTGTTTATCTGCACTTACAGATAATGTTTGCACCATAATGAAAAGCAATAATATATTCATTATGGAAAAATGCAATAACATGAAAAACATAATAGGCCTAATAGCTGATAAATAGGCATATGTTTCAAATTATTATTATACGATGCGTTTACATTTAGTTTTTCGTAGTATCGTAACGGATTACCAGGATTGTCAACAACAAACATTGATGGATACATACAAAATCTTTGGCATCAATACCTTTTCTACTACTGTACTCTCTTTCTCTAGAAAGACGGCCATTACAAAGGCCTATACCAGGCCTGGTGATAAAGTAAAAATATTCAAGAATGATGTTTTTAAAGTATTTGTGTTAAATGAATATCTTTACAGGAAGAATCATACTAACCACATATTCTTAAAACCTCCAAAAGCATAAGTAAGTCCAGTAGAAAAGACTTACTTAATTCCTTGCATTGATATTATACGGTAGTGTTTAAAATGCAAAGAGATTGTCAAAAAAATAAAAAACTCAAACAATAACTAATACATTTAACAAGTAAATAAATGTCATACGTAAAACATGCAAAAAAAAAAAAATAAAACACACACACCTAGAATCGGATGAATAAGTTGGCCAAAATGTTATAAATAAATAAGCAAAATAAATAAATAAGTTCATAATTTAAAAAAATTAAATCAAGAGGGAATAAAATCAAAGTGTATTCGGTAAGGACAATGGAGAAGAGGAAAATTGAATTAAAAAAGCAAAAATTTTTAAACGCAAATTATGGATCTAAACTATAGAAAAATGCTGAACGTGACGCGTTCAAAGAAAGCGGACATGAAATGGTGGAAAATGGGGTAGTACGCACCTTTTCCTCAGTTATATGTTTAAGTCTGTATCTTATTAACCTTCCTGAATTTTTCGTCAAACACGCTTCTTGTGTCTGAAAAATTAGTTGTACAACTTATCAATGTTTTTCCGTCTGGGGCCTAGCTTTAACCAGTTTTATGAATTGGTTCTATTTCTTGAGTTCAATACAGCTACCATTTTGAATTTCACACATACGCCGTTAGAAAAACGATTATTTTTACGAGGCAACTGTTATGTTCCAATCAAATCTTACAAACAGAACTTTCACTAATTAGCATAACCGATCAATCTTACAATTGCTTGAGGCCTCCATTCCACATTTACAGACGATGATGATCATCAAATACACGATTCATTAGTGGGCAGTTCTGTATTTTCATTATGGAAAGATTTGAGCAACAGGCCATAATCAGTGCCTTCCAGCAACTTATTCATTCTTTGGAAATGGTACACGAAAGTATGCCCTAGATGACATCATAATTGGTCATGTCTAAGCACCATGGTCAAAGCCCTAAGCACTATGCTATAAAGCAGGGCACACACTTCGCCGACGTTCGTCGGTTTGGCCCTCCTAAATCGTGCGGAACGGATGGATCCGCTCAGTTTGCCATCATACTCATTCATGGCTTCGACTCATTAAAAGAAGCATTCATTGGCCGACAGCCGTACGACGCCTTGCGACTGTTTGATTGACGATCCGCTCAGACTAATACCGACGATCAGAGGAGATGAAAAGATAATTCTCACAGTTACTACAATCGCTGTGATGCTGCTATCAAAGGATATAATTCCTTGTGACAAACATCTATTGGATATTAATTATTTCAAAATAATAGTTTTTTTTTAAACACCCCCGTCCCCACCCAGGGCTGGGCCCAGTCCTGCCAAGGGATCTGCTTGAATAGAAACATTCTGGTAGTAGCAAAAATAATGGAATTACTTCCTCTTAAGCAACTCTCACACTATCACGACCTATATGCACTATCCAAAAACGGGCCTTGGTCAAGAAATGTCTTTAAGTCGATCATCAATTTATTAATTTTTTTTATACTAATAACATAACATTAGTAACATCGCTCCATGATTTTAAATCTAAAGCACCTGCACACTAAACTGTTAACGTATTTGAAGTTTTAAAAAAATACTGGGCTTATTCGACTGGTTAATTTTATTTACTACGATTTTTCGCTGAGTATTATTTTTATACGACTGGTTCGTAAAATAGACTTCGTTGATAACGGAAATTAACGTAAACCAGAGTTCGTTAATCAGGTTTAAGGTGTCCAAGTGACCAAAACAAACATGGCCGATTGGTCAGTCTAGCAACAAAATTTGCGTTAATATAATTTAGATTAAATTTCCGAAAATAAAAATGATAATATTTACCCACATGAAGTCAAAAAATAATTGTAGGATAACAGAATTCAAAAACTGGATAAAAATATTTTTTTTTACTAAAAATCTATACTGCCACAATCTGAAGCAACCTTGGTTACGCAACGTGCATCGCGGTAACTATGCAACCATTTTGTCGAGTATTTACCAGTTTTCTATTCGATTGGTCGTCTTCTTTCAGGATTTTACCACTGCGCAGATGGGCGTGGTTTAACGACGAACGACCAGCGGAATACGGCCATTGTTAATATCAATGAACTCGTCATCGGGAGCTGGTATAGTCTATGGTGGAATCTATTTGAATTCATTGACGTTTTTTCTTAAGAATCAGATCAAGATCAAAATTAATTCGTTACCAAGCAAAATACATTAGACTTTTGGAATTGCATGGACCGGTCGTCAACAAGAATGTAACAAATATTTTAGATATGCGATAAATATGATTATCTTATTTTCCAGATATTATCGTGTTGACATGTTTTAAAAGAAGATTAATTCTTAAATGAGTGTAGATTAATAATACATGAATATTTTAGATTTCGGTATTAGGTTCCGTGCGCCTATGATGTGCGTTTTAATATATATACCATACCTTTGTAATTTAAATTCACATAAAGAGCCCAGTACTAACTCATTATGTTAAAGGTTTGATAATATAAACAAGTTTACGTGTGAACGCTCCTTGTGAACTTTTGAAATTAACAGCTTCGTAAACTCGCTAATTTGCGTGTTTTCTGCATTTTCGTTGCTCAGTCCCATCTCATAAATAGCAACATTAAAGTACATTAAAAGTAAATCACATTATTAACTAATTTAGTTGGAAATCAAACTTCGCAATCATCAAAGCGACTATGCTGTGCTCCACTACAATCTTAAAATTAATCATTCTCTTATGTCTACTTAAAATTAGGAATCAATCTACAATCATTAGATGTCATAAAGTGTGCAACCATATTTAAGCGTGTCGATTGATTGGCAGGAATGCTGCTACTTACAACCGTAATAAAAATATTATTATCGTTAGTTCGAACAGCAGGCTCGCTCATTTTTTTATTATAATTATAATTTAAATTTAATCTTATTTATTTTTTTTTAACGAGTTTACTATGAGTTAGGCACAAGTAAACATAAGAAGTACAAACTATTCCTACCGAATTATGGATTTTCCAGAATCAAGTATACGAGTTTGCCCCTCCTGCGAGACTTACGCATTTACTAAGAGTTTCTCAAGTTCGAAAAATATAGTTTTATCTTCGTAAACAACTTACAATCAACAAATTCGTAGTACAGTAAGTAAACTTGTATACTCATAGTCAACTCTTAAAGCTCATACGGTATCTAAGTTTGACAAACTCAGAGGCGGCACAAGTGGGGAGAGAGCGCCCTCCAATCGGGAGAAAAGCAATCAGTAGAGAAGGAAAATACTTACTGTCTTATTAGCTTTACAAAAACGAATTTGTCATCTATAAATTTAAAATAATTAGTAGTCTCTGAAATTGACTAAATCAGTCTTTTAAATCTCTAAATTGTCATAGTTTCCTCCGACCTCTTCCAAGAGAGTTTGAGTAATGCCGACACGCCCACTTAGTCTCTTGGGGATCCGCCGTCGGCGACATTGGACCTCCGTCGGCAAATCCTGTCGTCACCCCTCAACCGACATCGGAAAATATTGCAGTAAGCTCGTATGCAAATCGTACTAACTGCGTATTTAAACTTTGGAAACTGAAATTGAAATCTTACTGAACCACAAACTTGTAGTCAAAAGACGGCAAAGGACTTTTTACAACAAATTATTATCAATTTGAATTACGTACTTGTACTGTTATAGTTTACTACACTGTAGTCCATTTTTTGAATAACACAAACTTTGTTTGGAAATCCAATATATTTCTTGGCAAGTAGTATAAATAATGCATAATAGATAATGAATTGCTTCAGGTATATTTCAAGACGGGTTGAATCTCACTTACAAAACTAATTCAAATGATTTTTTCATAGTCTGATATCACCTTTAAACTTTGTATAATTTTTTTTGAAAATAATTAATATAGATTGTGTAATAATTTTATCTAAATTGCCGTTATTGTTTCAATTACTGTTGTGCTCAAAATATCGTTTTCAATGTGCTTTTGTCATTTGTTGTTATCCAAAACTTTTCAGCCTTTGGCTGTCGTTTCGAAATGTTAGCTGAATTAATACGTGAATAACGAGGCACATGTTGCATAGACTCTTTCGAATTTAGTTAAACAAACTAAATCGGATGTTCTGCATTCAACATTTTCACTAAACCAGTAGGATGAGGTAATCAGTCACAATGTGTTTGTAAATTGACTGCAATTCAAATCCAACCAACACCCCCCCCCCAACCCCGCGGAATTATGCGTTTTCCGACACGTTCAGTCATTCCTCCGCAGAGAAAGCAGCACGCAATTTGCATAAAAATATTGACATGTAAACGAGAGAGTACTTTGAAATTTGCATAATGAAATAGTCAAACGAAAGAGAAAGTAAGGCGTATTAGCATAAAAATACACAATAGGTTGAAAATTGATTACGGCGAATATTTGAATCAGAAGGTCTACTAAACTTATCAAAAAATCGAATCAGTATGTAAGAATAGGGACGCTGGCGTTCAGCGCATCGAAAATGATTTCCTATTCTTGAGCTGGACTACTGCGTCGTAACGAATCCAAGCTTCCTGTGCGCTACGACGCGACGCCGTCTGCTGATTGCCGGTGCCAGTCTCAACGGATCGTCATTGAAAACATTCCGTTGCACGCGCGTCGTGGCGTTGCGTTATCCAAAAATCGCTTCGGCCAACGACCGTCGGGCGCAATCAATGCCCGGCTTGACACACTGATTCAATTTTCTGATCGCTTCGGTGTGCTTTTCGATCCGAAAATTCGGAGGTGTGAATAGGCTTTCATGCTTATGGTATACAGCAATATTAAACATCATTTAGTTTTGACCAGAATTATTTTTGCTCATTGTAATTATCGTTTTGAAAGCTGATGTCTCACTCAACTACACAAAATAAGCAATTCAATTATTAAATTATTTAATTAAAGTTAATTTAAAAAAAAAAAAATTCTTTTATTTCATCGCATGTAACTTCATGGTATATCGTGTATAGTAAACCGATACCTGAAAGTAGGCACCGTACGAAGCAATCCGTATCCCGTACGACGTATGGAACGTCATCATAGTCTAGGGTGATGTTGTATAATATGATACAGATGTATAATATTATGGTTTTGTATATACTTAGTTCTTCTTTGTACATTATGAAATGTTGAGAATTTCTGTGTGGTTAAAGGCCAACTCAGACAGCGTCGTACGACGCAGCCCGACGCGATTTGTTGTCGCGTCGAGCCTGTGTGGGTTAAACGCAGACGCGATGGTGTGCGTCGGTGGCAGTCGCGTCGTAGAATATTAAACATGTTTAATATTTCTCACGACGGCTTAAGACTGTCCCCGACGATAAATCGGGTCGGGCTGCGTCGGCCGACGCTGTCTGAGTTGGCCTTTAGTCATCTACAATTATTTTTTAAAAGCACCCTATGCCTGTACAATTTTTTTTCTAAATCTGGGTATTTAACTCACTGTCTCCGGCTCTTTATAGGCCTATAGCTTTTGTTTGTGTGTATTATGGTCTCACTCAAGTTAAAAAAATCTTTCCGGATAAGGGTTTGCCGGGTGTAATTTCAAACAATATTTTTATGAAGATAAAAAAGGGCATTCATTTGTGCTTTTGTAAAAGTGGTTTTAAATTGAAGGTGTCTTTAATTGGAGAGTCTCTAAATATAAGGAGACCTGTGTATACGTTCTATAGACTCTAAGTGCTTCACATTACTACTGTACCTCGGTCATTGGATCAAACATATGGAACACATTGAACACCAACTTAAATTATTAAATTAAATTATATTATTATTCCATTCTATTGCAGCTAGTATTCAGCGCAGTTGTGTTAGAACCTACCAACAATTTATCCTCTGTAAATGAGTTTTAAGTGTGGATCTCTGTAAAATATGAAAATTTAAATCTGTTTATCATACTTAATTTACTGTACCACCAGGACAAAACCTGCTTACTGTGTATTAGTTGTTTTGCATAGTACATCTTCAAAAATCGCCAGTCTGAATTTGACCTTCAAATGCTATTTTTGTCGACCATGTATAGCTTAATGTAAGCTACATGAATGTGAAATTGCACTCTCTAAATTAGTATGTTTTTAGTCTTTATTTCAATACGTAGTCCATTTCATACTTTACGGTAATTGACGTGTTGGGATGTCGCTCAAAGAGATTGGAAATGAATTATGAAGCACAAACAGCTTAAATTATAATCGCTTTTTAGACACGACACCCGATAATACTTTATTGGACAGGGATAGGACTTAAGTTCGTACCATATATATATA
>NW_022715491.1:752409-756918 GCF_011630105.1 Anneissia japonica
ATATATATATATATATATATATATATATATATATATATATATATATCAATCTCTAAAATAAAAACACAACGTTCTTATAAAATTAATACAGAAACCCACACAGATTCCAAGGCTAAAATGAAAAGATACTTTTTAGACTACAAAAATTATGTACCAGCTAGATGTTAGTACATTAGGACATTAACATCATATTACAATTTCAAAAGCAAGGCTATTGTATATTTTGTAATGCAAAATACCAAACAATGCATCATATCATTGTAAGGAACGATATTTCTAATACACAATGCAACAAACATCGTTAACGGATATATTTGCCTGGCTACAACCATCTGATGCTGCTGTATTAGGCCTATATAGTACTGTCTCACCAGGACCGTATCCAGGACCGTATCCATCCATTGCACATCCCACCCTGATCAACTTGATACGGCCCGCTCACTGTTTCTACACCTGCCCAAGGGGAACGACGCCAGGATTTGCCCGACGAGGGGAGGGGTGACTCCCTGACAAGACCATAAGCGGGCGTGGTCGCTCACACTCGGGTGGGATCCAGGGATTGGTCTTATTTAATCGGTTTTAGAGTTTACCTTTGGGAGGATTTAAAGCAGCCGTCACGTGGCCCTCCCTGCAAGTAACCCTAACACCTGTGTGTGAAACTAATACTTTATATCTGCAATTGTAAATCGATGAAAAACATACGCGAGAAGAAGAGTCGTCTACTAATATGTAAAAAAATACATTTATTTTTTTCTTTTTCCTAACGAATCGTGTTCTTCTCTCCGACTGGGGAGGGGCCCCGACGGGGCCAGGGCATTTGCCCAGACTCTCCCGTCGGTCACCACTGGCGCCACCCTCACCTACTATCCCTCCATTTACATGTGATTCTTGCAAGGTTGTGTAGGCTACATTCTATTCTGACATATTGTAACGATGACCATATTTTAATGAAATTGGCATAGATTTCAAATCTATATTTAATATTCATTAGTCCACGATCCTTCTCAATCGTAAATGATTTCCAGTCACTGACCACATAGCCTTCAATCCATAAGCAATTTACGCTGTACGTTCATCAATACTCATAAATTTCACCTCATTTACCCAATGACGGCTCATGTAACTGAAATTATTATCGAAAACAAAACCCACACATCTCGTTTGAACAAGCATAATCGTATTAGATTCAAAAATTAATCTATAAATGTAATAACAGTCTGTAAGTTTGCATAGTATTACCTTCGCCAAGGAGGTTATATATTCACCCCTGTCTGTCTTTTAGCAAGATTACGCAAAAACTAATGAATGGATCACCATAAAATTTAGTAGAATGGCAAATATGAATCTATGAAAGAGACGAATAACTTCAGTTGATAAAAGGTCAAAGGAAAGTTTCAAGGTCACGGAAATTCGATTTTCCCCTTGAACTTACCCTCGAGCATAAAACAAAATAGTGGAATCGCCCATACACGGCATCTGTATTGTTCGATACGTACACAGACACAGGCAGTGGCCACAGGGCGGAGGTACTGTTGCAATAGAGTGTTTGAATCGCCTATTTTGAATAGCTTCTCCATCATTAATGTATAATATGAATTTACCAGGTTTATTTACATTAACGAAACAGTCATTAGATTATATTTTGCCTATATTCTCATCATTTATCCGTTTTGGATCAAGGCAACGTAGACAGTATCATTGTAAAGTTAATCGTCCCTCTAAAAACGTATCTCACTGTCATATTATTTGTTTTCACGTCATTTTAAATATTTTAAACATGCCTGTAAAACAAGTTACAATTCAGTAATGTACGGCTATTGCGTTTTCTGTGCATTATTGGTTTTGAAAAAAGATACCATTTATATATACAATATGCCACGCAATAATCGTTGCATTACGATTCCGAAAGTTGACACTTGATCATTGTGTCATTACCTGTATGAATCATAACCGATGTTTACTATGTACTTATCGATCTCCCAGATGAAGGCCACGGGAGTGCTAGCATTATCCGAGTGAAACAAACAAGTTCTTATATTCTAAGATTGAAGTATCTGAAGTCTATTTATCAAACACAAGAACGTCACTATGAATATATAAACATCGTTATGAATATTTAGCGCTACTGGATTTACAGATATGTCTGTATATACAGATTGACGATAATGCCAAAACAAAAATTGTTGTGTTGCCCTTAAATGGAAAAAATCGAGATCATCGGTCGGTCAGATTTTTTTTTTTCTGGTAATACTGTACCTGAAGTAGGATAGGCCTCAAACTGCAGTCCCTATTATGAGGACCCTAGCACCACAATAGAATGATGCCAAACAAAAAATAAATATTCAAAGTATGACGGAATAAATACTCACAAAGTTTATATTGAAGTAAATTTAACAAAAATAAATTAGTTTGAAGAAAGATTTATTTGGCTTCGAAACGTAAAATAGGCCTAATTTGTGTATCCGATCCACACGGTCACGCACGAGCAGGTCGTTAAGCATAACCATACTATGGCTATGGAAAATGTCCGAACAAGCGCCCACTATGTAATACAATCGAAGTAAACTTCGAGAAAAAGTAGAAGAAAACTATTTCGTTAATTGTTGGCCTAAAACCGTAACGGAGCCTAAAATGTCTAGCTATGTACCGACTCTAAAAAGCGATGGCTAGACCTAAGCCTGTATTTATTTATTTATTGTCCAATATACCGTAAGGTAATGAATACGATTTTTGATTCAAGCAACCACTAGTTGTACAGTAGTAAAGAATAGGCTAGGCCTAGATCTGGTCGTGGCTTGAGTCACAGCTCAGCGCGAGAGATGATCTGACATTGCGTGCATTGTCGTCGCGCTTATTTTTCAAAATTTGCCTTTATTTTACCGATTTTAAGCATGCATCTATGGCCGATTTTAGTAAAAATACATGTCTGTTTCAGATTTTATGTTCTAAATGTTAATTTCGGAAGTGGTATTTCTCGAATTTGTACTTGAGTGAAAGGAAGACCTTTGAACAAAATTTCAGAAGAAAAAAATTCTGACCCGATTTTTTGGAAAATTTCGGTCGGTCGCAGAGAGGGCAACACAACTTAATATAACTTAATATATACAACTTAATATATATATATATATATATATATATATATATATATATATTTCTTCTACTCTAAATACTCTAAAGTATAGTTTTGGCCTTCCTGTTTACTTGTTTAGGCTGTTTATTCTAATCTCACCCAGCCTATTGATTCCAATCATGCTTGCATGAAATTCTCACTTTATACCATCTAGCTTTTTCTACCCTCATGTTTTTTTGGCCTAATATGCATACATTTCACACACACACACACACCCACAAGAGCCTACTGATATGATAGCCGTTAACACTGTTAAATTATATATAATTAATCAAAGGAAGAGTGTTAGAGAATTTATATATAATTTAACTTTGATTATATTATATAATTTGATTATTTATACAAATTTAACAGTGATGATAACAGCTATCTTGATTATTATTATATTATGCTACTATTTATTTCCGTCTGTACTTAACGCCCTCTCGAGGTGTACCATCATTGTGTAATACAATGTATATATGTTGAAGCTTGAGGTACACCACGTAAGTAGTTCTGAAAAGAACTGTTGTTGAGAAAGTCTCGACGTTTCGATTGAGATGCTTCAATCGTCTTCAGGAGAATAATATCTGTAGCTGACGGTTATTTGAATCTGTTCAACCCTGGTTCAATCATGAAGCCTCTGCGGTGTCATTGTTATTAGGCTTATGGAAGGCAATTGCCGCCAAAAATACAGTTACAGTTACAGTTGGGTTGTTCGTTTCTGCGAGTAGGTAGTTCATTTCTGCGAGTAGGTTGTTCGTTTCTGCGAGTAGGTTGTACGTTTTTGTGAATAGGTTGTTCGTTTGTAACTGTATTTTTGGCGGCGATTGCCTTCCATAGTCTACCGTACCGCATTGTCCCGCAGTGTCACATACAACATGCATATTTCCTGCTGTCTTCCCGCATTGCCCCGGCGACTTCGCGCATGCGTAAAGTCGTCGTGGCATTTTTTGGTCATGATTTTGTCCCGATTGGTTTTTCGACTCGCTATGGACGCCGATTCAACATGTAGAATCCCAGAGACAGTGTTATTGCAGAACAAAGAAGGTGTCTATATCTGGCAACTGTGGACTAATTCTTGAAGAAAGCAGGAGAAAAGGCAGAAAGAGGAAGAGTATTCTTAATTGACACGCACCGTCGGCAGTGTTCGCGCCGAGTTCGCACAGTGTTCACGCATGGTTTACGCATATGGCACGAACATTGATACGTGCCGAATTTTTGAACATTTTAAAATTCTCTACGACATGGCGCGCACCCCCGTACCCTTCACGTATTTCTCACGTTCGTTCCCGAAGACTTTAATCATTGGCACGCCGAAGTGTGCGCCAGTGCGGGAACGGAAATCGTGCAAGTGTCAGGGTGGCTTAACACTGTATTTACCTTTCTTTGATATTATA
>NW_022715491.1:757004-778388 GCF_011630105.1 Anneissia japonica
ATATATATATATATATATGTATATATATGTATATATATATATATTATATGTAATAGTTATTGTCGTGAATCCATCACGACAATAACAATCTCGGTGGTCTAGAGGTATGATGCCAGGCTAGTGATTTATAGATCGTGGGTTCCACCCGAGAACAACTTGCGATTTTTTTTTAGCAATTGTTTTCAAATGTACTGAGTTTTCAGTACATTTCCAAGTCAGGTAGGGCAAAATTACACCTATACATGTTTCTCCTGACGCAAATGCACTCTATAGAGGCACTGCTAGACTTATCATTAAATTGGCTATACGCGTTTCAAATAGAAAACGCAGAGGCGATAGGGAACGCGTTCGCTTCACAATAATTTTGATTTGTGCAATAAATTACATCTTAAAAGCTTATTAAAAAGAGTACATGGACAGAGACAGTGCGTCGTAAAAGGAAATGAAAGTGAGACAACTTGAAATCAGATATGTTATTTGAAATCAGCGAAACTCGGATGCTCTAATTAAAACATAATGAACAACAGCTAGTAGAAGCCATAGAATAATTAGCATTAAGCCTACATGAATAATATTATTTTGCTTAAAAAAATATTAATTATTTTAATTTTGAACCAGATAAAATACTTCGACTCATTAATCCTCATTTACTAAGCACACGCAGGTGCCCTATGTAATAATGTTAGACTCAAACACATAGATATCAAACTCATATTATATCTTTTATTTCCACTATTCAAATTTATAAATACGAACATTAAATGCAAAATACAAAACGACACAGCAGTACCTGGTAGGATTGCCCAAAAGAGGCCAATGCTCATCTGTCCTTAAGCTCTCCATTACCAACTCTTGGGGAAGAATGAACTCTCCAAAATGTCAATCAAACTTAACTTCTGACCAATCAGGACCGTGAATACGCGCGTGTCTAACAAGCACGCATGATGTTCCACAAACGCACATAGCGTATGTTTGAATACTAGTTGGACCTTAGCAAGAATATTCAAGAGGCGGGACTTAACAAAGGCCCATTCTATAATGTTGCGGCTGTTTGAACCTACTAGATAAGTATCTACTCCTGGATGAAGAGAGAAGACTGAGTAAATGCCCTGGCTAAAATTCACAGGGGAGGATTAAACCTTGACGACAGGTTGAGAAGCAACAGCAACAGCGGCGCCAAACCTCTCCTAAAATAGATTTGTTTCGTTGTTTCTCTTTTAAAAGATAAAGATACATTCAAACACCTTGTATCGAATTTTGTTGATCCACATCACAGGAGCCTAGATTTCTCTGGTTTCAATTTAGAAAAAATACCATAGGTTATTTATTATATGAGAATGTATTTGTTTTACTACTCGAAACTTGTTTCTTTTCTTTCATAAAGTGATCCATTTCATATGAAACCCAATCAAGGATTTTGTATCGCTGATCTGTTTCTAATGTTCGCCAGATTGTTCGTCATACATTTCCAAGTTGGGGACTTGAATTTCGTCTTAAAAGCACGTTTCTGTGAATTGATATTTAAACCAATGTTTTTATTCAATCAAAATTTCGATTATGATGGAGGTTCTAGGAAAGATGTATTTCTCCTTTCTCTTTTAACTGTAAATTTCAAGAGATATACGATCTAATAAGGATTTACGTCTGTAATTACAGACCCTCTAAACGAAAACCTAATCTATTTGAGAACGCCAGGTAGAATCGTAAACGACTACAAAATCAAACTTCTGCAAACCGAACACATTGTGAGTTATTAAAGCAAAAAATTGAAGCAAAATATTATATTAATTGCTAAGAACCTACTTAACAAAAAAGATACAATACAAAAATCTGTTATTCATCAAATTAAAAATGACATAAGAAAGTACAGTAACAAAGTAGAAAGTGACGAAAAAGAAACCTCAAGAAACCTAGTTAGGTTTCAAGGGATAAAAAAAATAGTTACTTGAAATATTTAAATCAGAGAGGCGTTAAAACTTCCAATTAAAAATTTGCATGTACTGTATAAACATATATTTTCATCAAATTAATTCTATGGAATGAATTTCATGGCTGGTATTATAAGCCCATATTATCAGCAATAAATGTCTTGATTTGATTTTTCAGCAATTAGAATTTTAAAAACCTATTTGATCCGTTTTAAGTTCATTTCAATTTTTAAGGGTGCATAGTTAAAATTCTACTAAGATGTGCATTTACGACTAAGACCCTATTGGTAAGGTTTTCACAACTTCTCGAGCTCGGTAGTGAAAAATAAGTGTTGAAAAATGGGTTAACAATCAAAACATATTTATTTGTTTTATTGTATTATCATGGCCAGTGCTTTAACTAAACATGTTTTATTTTCGTCATTACAATAAATGACAATTTCCATCCGATGATGGTTTTTCTTGTCTCTTCATTTTTTTTTGTCTGTGTATTCGCCGCTAGGGACACAAATGTTGACTTTGCACAACCCGTTTAAAGTACATGCGTGTGTTCCTTTTTAGTTTTATTTCATCAGAGTCTTTAAGATCGGAAGAATCACACTTATAATCTCAAGTGGGGTATCTTGAAAGGACAGGCAGAAAGAAGGTTCAAGTATGCCTCTACATGCTTCCCAATCTTTAGCTCTTGCTATTGATTCTCACGCCGCGCGTACAGTAGTATAGTAAGCTAGCCTATAGGCCTACATCTTGACGCGCTTGCTGAGTAGTTCAGAACGGTGTACTTTATTCGCATTCACAAATGCACATACTAAATACAATACAACATTACATTAATAAGAGCATAAGCTAATTTATGCATACTGATACTGATATAGGCATTTATAATGCCCTATTCCTTGAGGTTATAAAGCGCAGTTCTTTTTCCTGCTCATTGGGCTGACATGCTATAGATGTTGCTGCTTGAAACTTCAGCAGGAGCAGGCAACTAAACAATGACTAAGAAAATGTTTATGCATAAAAAGTATATAAAATACCGTACAAAAAGAGAAGGTACCACTTTGCACACAGTACGATTGAATTAAGTTGAATAACCTATTATTTTATTTAGATTGTGATTTATTTAAACGATATAGGGCCTATACAATTATCCCTCATAGTAATTATTTCTTATTGTTCTCTGTTCCAAGAATTCCCCATTTCCGTTTTTGATTTAACCATTGCCACCTGTTACTGGATCATTATTCATGTTAAAGCGAGATGACTATATTTTACAGATTCTCTATAATTCAATATGAATCAAAAAGCCCCATATTATTAATGATGTGATAAACTTTGGAAATGGTGCAGCTGTGTTAATGAAATTAATATAACGAATAACTTGCAATATTTTGATGTAAATACTCCGTACATTATGAGGAGAGTAAATCATCAAAATATAAGGGTAAAATTTGAAATCCATAAATATTAGAACATGTAGTTGCTCGTATCTAAATTGTGCAAGAGGACTAAAACAAAATTGGTCTAGAATTCTCTATTCTCCTTTAAAGGAGTTAAGGCCAACTCAGATAGTGATTTATTGTTGGAGACAGTTTGAAACCGTCGTGAGAAATATTAAACATGTTGAATATTCTACCACGCGACTGCCCCTGACGCAAACCATCGCGTTGCGTTTAACTCAAACAGATCCGACTCGACAACCAAACGCGTCGGGCTGCGTTGTACCTTAACGGATATGTTAGTATGTTTCTATTTCTTTAGGCCTACAGGTGTACAATTTCTTCGTACATTATTAATTTTGTTATTGACAATAATGTTCGTAATAGTAATAATACTTACTTATTAGTCGGCTACTGCTTTTTTAAGCTTTAACTATTTTCAGATACATCTAGATTTATACAGAGTACTCTTGTTTACCAGACGTGAATATTATAAAATAATAATTGGATTTATAATGGTTAGATTAATATCACAATATTGTGTCTACAATTGGAGCAACATTAAGGCGGCTGGTGAATATTATTTTTACATGCTGGTAGGTATACCAGTACAACAGCATGGGATTTTGTTCTTCTCAAATGGAGCAATATGCTAGAATTTAATCCTATGTATTTGGAATCAAGGACGGATATCTTTTTTATTTCATTACCTCCACTGAGGACGTTATGCGTTCAACTCTTTCTGTCTGTCTGTTAGCAAAATTACACAAAAACTAAGGAACGAATCATTATCAAATTTAGTGGAATGGTAAATAATAATTTAAAAAAGAGATAGGGCCTAGTTTTGGGATAAAATTGGTAAAGAACAATGTCAAAGTCACGGAAATTGGAATTCTTTCTTGAGATTACCCTCGAACATAAAAGACTACGGGACGTATTTGTTCGGTATCGGTATTCGGTGATCTGGACCATTTCCGAGAGATTATGAACGACGTCCAACACGCCCATTTACACTCTCAACGGGGACATCGGCTCAGTCTTGGACATCGGACTCCCCGTCTGGCAATTCCTGGCGCCCTCCATGCTAAGTACAAATACTTATTGTATTATTATGTATGGAATCAGGAAAGGTTTAGATAAAAAACAGGGGTAGCGCCAGCGGGGGGGGGGGCAGAGCCTTTGAAAACCATAAATTGTCAAAGTTTTCGGCTTTGCCCCCAGGACCACTTTCGATCCCCCCCCCCAGTCCGTCGAGGAGAAAAAGCACAATTCGTCGGTGCAAAAAATTATATGTTTCCTACATATCAGTAGACTCTAAAATCGATTAAATAGCCTTTGAAACCCCTAACTTGTCAAAATATTCGGGGGCTTCGTCCCCTAGACCACCCCTGATTTTAATCACCTGCTGTAATGTTATCATATTATTGTTGATTATTAACCGTTAAACAGTGCATTATCATTCGTTCCGTTAGACACTTTTTATACTCCATGTTGTAACAGCTGTCCTTTAACATTATGTATGTGTTGGAAAATACTAGAAAAAGCATAAACACACTGAATAAACATGTATATGTCGTAAAATACATATCACTTTGAAACAAATGCAAATAAGCTTATAGAGATTCCAGGCATCGATTAACGTTATAATGCGATAAAATGTATCACTTATGTAATAGTACTGCTTTCGGGTTACGCCCGCTTGCCCGGAGTGCTCCATAATCTGTAGTAAGTTGAAAAATCAAAAGAAATTTGGCTCAAATTAAAAACATTTTGTTCATATCTAAGAGTAAATTACTTGTCGCTTGCAAAGTAGAACTGTGTTAACATGCGGATAAAACGAGTTGACTTGTGTTTAGTTTTAGATTTCTTAGTTTATTTTCTCTGTATTTAATATTGCAAATACATTTTCTTATCGATTCCTTTTACCTTAGCGACCCGATGAATTGGATGTTGTTATTTCATTAACATGAGTGTCTCAAATACAGTACGCAAGCCTGGCCTCATAAGAGCTCAGTTGGTGTAGATCAACGGAATCGTGATCTGGGCGAAGTGTGGGGTCTTTAGGTTCGAAACAACCCACTGCTGATAATGCGTTTTTCTAAATCTAATCGGGGAACAATCTCACAAATCTTCCTGTTAGCTTTATCACGATAAAGGAAATAATATTATTTTGTAGGTAACACATTAGTTTCTTAAATATTATTTTCATCAGCTAAGATAATGTAAAAGTTAATCTTTCACCTTCCCATTTAAGCGTAACCTGGGAGTTGGTGTAAGGCGTACCGTAACTATGATGATACATTTCAAGTTACTTGCATGTTCAAACAAAATAGTTTGTAAATGGGCGTGATCTCCCTCTTCCCCTTTGTACTACCGAACTTTCTGCAGTATCAAATGCTTTCACACCCAAATTCTATATTTCAATGTGTTTATTTAAATATTGCGATTGGACCCAAAATATTCAATATTATTATATATTATTAAAGGGTTATCAGTTAAAAACATCTGACAAAGAATGCTTGGACCCGAAATATTTTGCATGCACATCAAATGCCATTAACAACCAGACACGAGAAATGTTGGTGATAAATTCGTGTGCAATTTCACTTTCCCCATAGCTGTAACGTGTCTAACGTGAAATCGTTCTCGCTGGACTCTCTCACACACCACACGTAGCCTAAGCATTCATATTTATTCCTTTGTGGTTCTCAGTAGGCCTATATGCTCTCGTTAAACAACACTTCATTGCACCTGATGAAGCCAGCATAGGCTGCAGGCGAAAGTTTGTGTAATGCATAATTGAAGTTAATCTATAAATTGCTACCAGTGATATTATAAATATTATTATGAATTATTATTATTATTATTATTATTATTATTATTATTATTATTATCATTATCATTATTATCATTATCATTATTATTATTATTATTATTATTATTATTATTATTATTATTATTATTAAAATCAGTTTAATATATGTTTCGTGTACCGTATCCTGTGTACATCATAAGGATAACAGTTTTCAATGTTTCAACTAATTTGTTAATCCAGGTAAAACACGAAATAAATATTATTAAATAAAATGGCTTATACTTTATTCATCTTTCATCGCTTATCTTATGGTAAATTTTTAACACTTCTGTTGAAGCTTTAATATTAACAGATAATTGCATAAACCCCACAGTAGTAAAATAATATTTATACTAGACTTGTGCATATCTGTGCGTTTGGGAATAAAATATTCTTAGATCCATTTTAAAGATATGAGAGAAAATGCCCGGGAGTTAAATCTAAGCTCTCTTATTACGCTCTGAGTATTAATCAGCACCCATGAGCACATTGCTTCAGGTACTATTGCCTTTTTCCTCCAAGCTGCTGCTCAACTTCCAGGTGAGAAAAAATATTCAACTTTAATAATTTCCCGCCTCAAACCCCATCTCCACCGTTAAAATCCGTGTTTGGTCATACAGACCTTGGGCTCCCAAAAAGAACTTGGTGACTTGATGATAGGCCTACCTGTGTATGTACCCGTCTCTTATACACATCTAGATGTGTATAAGAGACAGCTCAAATACAGTACGCAAGCCTATAAAATAAAATCATAAACTGTAACGGTGTTTTCTAAGCCGGATGCTCGACAGACGTGACTATATCACGTCACGTATTTTTGACATGTATTAGGGAGAAGATTCATACCTTGTAATCGCTTCAGGGACTCTTACGAGCAGCCTCATTGGTGATACGTTCCCTATAGGAAATATCCAGGATGCTCCAAGCGTCCCATCTAGTTTTGAAAGAAAATTAGCGTTACTCCATCAAACGCAGTTGTACTGTATTGTCAATCAACTAATCAATCAATCTATCAATCAATCGTCTAATTATAAGACTCACGTGTATATATCTATAAATTCTAGCTTGATTTACAGGATATATGATATAAGATCAATGAATTATCAATGGTAACATTTTGCTCACATGAAATATTATGGTTTCAACGTTTTCAATAAACGTGTTGAAATAAATTCGCCGTTTGCAAAAGAAACATCACTTGAGAATATGAACTGACAGTTCATGAAAAGTCAGTAATTTTTCACCAAAGTTTATTCCTGCTTTAAAGACAAAAGAAAATTATCATAGTAATGTTTTCAATAAATATTAAACAATATTAGATCTTGTTTAAGAAGCGGTTTAGCATAGCAGGAACGCCTTGCGCCTTGGGTAAGGCACTTTATTTACTTTGTGTCTTTCCGCACGGAAGTAAAAATGGGCACTTGGTGAGGTTGCGTGCTACCGCACCAATTAGGCAGCAACACTGAAGCATGTGGACACAATGACCTAAAGGATAGGATAAATACCCAAATATCAAATAATACAATGCGATGTTTGCCCTACATGACGTGTTATAGTACTGAATGCTCAGTAGCCTACGTTCTCAAATGCTTGCAAAAAAATCTCGAACCCAAGACATAGATATATAACAAAATATTTGATAATTAATCGAACCTAAATACTAGGCCTATAAAAACACAAAAAGGCACAGCTTTGAATTCATATTATGCAAGAAATAGTTGTTTCTAAGCATTGTTTAACATTTCCAAAGCAATCCGCTTGGCGTCTACAATTACCAAAATCCTCAAAAAACATCCATTCTCATTTAAATGTTTGACTGTCAATCACGCCTTATCATTTCCAAATTATTGATCACCTTCACGTTTACACATTGCAACACATCAATGTGATACATATCTGACGATAGTTGGATGTCTGTAGTACCGAGCTCTGAAGTATTTACCTCCCGATGCTACTACCATTAAAACGAATCCAAGTCCACACAATGCGTCCCCTTTTATTGAATATTGCTGTCATATTATTATTTGGGCTTGAGCTCCCCTCTCTCACTTGGTTGTACTTGATAAAGTTTAGAAACGCCTCCGTAATCTGGTTGTTAAAAACCTGGACTGTTCTCTTCATCCATTTTCTCATCAAAGGACCGTCATCAACCTTAGTCATATTGTCCTTTTTTTTAAATTTGTTTGCAAGTGTTCATTCAGCCTGACTAACTTGATTCTCCCTTTTTAGGAGTGTGCGCAGGAAACCCGGTAACCATCGAGACTCACAAATCCAACATTGCTAATTGTTTTCCTCAAGATTATTACCTCCCTTTATCTTAAGAGGAATGTTGAATTATTTTCTTATACTCCAGTGAGTGCTTCACTTCTAGCCCATTATAGTGGCTCTTAGCCTTGTTTTGAGGCGATTTCCAGTAAAGCTTTCGTTCATATTTTTAATTTTATGTGCCAAATGTGTGTGTTATGTGCCCATATATGGGCATGATGATTTGTTATGTCACATACAAATTTATAGTGTGGACACATCTTTAAAAAGAAAGATAGTTTCTAGTACAATATTAGCGTGTCTAGAAAAACTGAAACATCATCAACACCCTCTTTACGGATTACTGCCATCTGTTGTTGTCAAAATTTATTTAATGTATTATTAAGTCTCCGACTTCAAGTCGTATTTGCATGATAGGTTTATGTGCCGAGGGGTTGCTGTATCCAGATATTGTTAAGGGGAAGAACATGAATTTTGCAATGCAAAAATGCAAAACATTGTTTTAATCCGGGCTAACATTGCGTCGTAAGACCCATTGCAAAACGAATCTATCTTCGCATTCAGTGAGTGTTTGATTATACGCCGTCTGCTGATTAATGGTAGCAGACTAAGCGGATCGTTATTGCGCGCGCTTTGTCACGTTGCTTTCTCCATATCACGTGGGTGACTATCGTATGGTAGTGCGTGCTAGTCCTTATTTTACTGTATTCTCATTATGTGATTTTTCTTTTTGGCGAGTTGTAAATGCCACGTACAAATGTATTTACACATTTATGTATGTATGTATGGAATAAAGATGAAGATAAAAACTGATATAACATTTATTTATAGACGACCCTTATTTCAAAGTATTCAGTGAATACGTTGAATAGGCGGTGCCCCTTACTATGACGTTCCAAGTTTCTCTCTCACTCTATCTTTCTCTATATTTTCTATATAATTTATGAATAAAACAATAACTTTAACGTTATTATAGTTTATTTATATATATACATATACATATACATATATATATATATATATATATATATATATATATATATAAACTATAATAACGTAATGGTTAAAACTCTTAACACCACCCTAGTTATTACTGACGTACAGTATTTTTCATGTTAATTTTTCTTCATAATTCTCTTTATTATAACTTGTTTTTTGTTTATTTTTCGTGAATTTTTTTACTTTATACTTTTTAAATGATTGATATTTTTTTTTCTTTTTAATTCCAACATCCCTTCTCATGATGGCAATGATAAAAACCACTACCTTCTGTTTTACAAACTTACATAGGTCACAGAGTAAGTCTAGTTGTTGTTGCTTTTGATCGCTTCTTCAGCCTCAGTATTTAAACAATTACAGTAAATGTTGTATAAAAATTAACTATGTAGGCCTACTTAAAATAAAATACAAAAATATTTTAAATCATGTTCATTTTGTGATAATTAGAATATTATTATAATTGTTGGGTGTATTAATTATTGTGTATTTTGGTTTTCCAGTCTATTTGTTCGTACTCTAGTTGTGTATTGATGACTATGACAATTCGCAGTAAAATGTTTGAATGTCGTAAATTTTCACGTGATTGGCAGGGCTGTCTCGAACCTTTTAAGTTAAATTTATAGGAAAAATAACCTGCCGATTTTAATGATTGTTGAATAAGACTCGTAATCGGGTGTGAAAATGTATTGCAACAATTGTTACCTTTTAGTATTTCTACGAATTGATTTACGACAAAATTGATTTTTGGAATGAACCATTTTCAGGGTAGGGTGATAACTGAAGATTGAATTTGCTAACCCAATCATTTCGTTTCGCATTATGTTTGCAGAAGTCAATGAAAGACTATGTGAAAGCAATCTCGTTGTGCAGCTGAGAGAGCAACAGTATACCGACGTCTCTTGCAAACTAAAGACAGTTGGCTTCTGGACACCGAGCACGACACACGCTTAGCTGAAAAACGCGTTCCTATGGTTCCATCTATGCTACCAAGTGCGGAGCGAATGTTCTGAAGCTTTTATGAACTGGATGTAATTTTATGAAAATACCTTATCAAATTCTAAACCGAGCTGCTGTACACAGATCGAGGTGACAATTTGCGAGTGCGATAAAAACTGTTACTTAATTTATAAAGGTAAGTTCTTTATCTGGAAAAAAGTAATAATATTGGAATTATTGTTGTCTTTGCCAATACGCACTACCACAGCCACAGATGCATGGTCATTCTTTTATTTTTTAAAGCCTAATTCATAAATTAACATTTAGATTTTGGTCCACATAATCTTTTAAAACATTGCTATTGCTGAGTAAATACCGTTAATAGCAGTGTTTTCTTTTGAACTCTTATTCAATATTGCGTTTTTAACAGAAAATATATATTTTTTTTTTATCTAAGCTATAAACCATTTTACTTGACATTATTATTAGATTTAGAGGCCTACCATGCCTTCTCATGGGCCCTCTGTATTTTGAAAATTATATCAATATTGTATTTGTTAAATTGTTTGTATATTCTATGTTCGAATTCTTAAAAATAATACAATTGTAACTATTTAAAAATACAACAAATACCCAATTGTCTGTCATTCCAGTAACAGTCTTTCTACTATTAGTACGATTATGTAGAGTTGCGGCCTTTGACTTGGGTGTATTGTATAATATTAACTAGAAATAAATTCGATATGGCGGTGAATTAGGTGATAAACGCTACAAAACCACTTCAGACAGAATCGGAATATAACATCTTGGTTCTTCGGAAGTGCCTGTTTACACATTTAAATTAATAGGAACCAAAGAATGGACCACTGCTGACATTAATGATCCGACAATATGACTGATAGAAGAAAATAATTTCCTTAATTCGGGAACGAACTGCGTCGACCGACCGCCGTACGACCGTCTGGGCCGACACATTCATCTCCGCTATCTGTTGCACTACGCCGTCAGCCTGCTGATTTTCGGTGGCAGTCTAAGAGTTTATTGACTTTCTTATCGAGAGGATGTAGTTTTATAAAATACTTAATCAAATTCTAACTTGAACTGCTGTACACAGATCGAGGTGACAATAGCATAATTCTATACATAATTTTATATAATGCAGTTCAAGTGGCCCATCTATATTTTTTCCAATGTCAATGTCAGTAAGATTATTTATAGCTCCAATCTTTATCCTGCGTGTATTGTATAATATTAGCGCGAAGTAATTCAATACGATGATGAATTAGGTGATAGACACAACCGAACGATTGACTATATAATCTTACAAAAATATTTGAGTTCTTCGGAAGAGTCTGTTGACACATCAGAATAAGGATCCGAAATATGGACCACTGCTCTCATTGAATGATAACAAAAAATAATCGTTTCCTTATTGAATTGTCATTAAAAACGATCCGTCGCGTGTGTTGCATTGTGTTAATAATAATAATAATAATAATAATAATAATTATAATAATAATAATAATAATAATAATAATAATACTGTATTATAAAAACACTGATTTTAACAAAAATGGTAATGAAGACAGAAACAAAATCATGATCATATAGCCAAGTAAAGTAACAAACAAGGTTAAAATGAAACGGATTTCTTAAATTTGTTAAGATCTAGTGAGAAGTACTGTGTTACTCCGAATGTCATGGATCTACAAACGCCTGTTTTGTTTTTAAGAAGATTGAATGTGTTAGATTGTATCGAAAGTAGTTTCATAATGAAGTCATCGCAGAGGAAGCAATAATTCATGTCTTTATTTTATTGATCTTTTATCATGTTTTTGTTGGGTAGATTGGTCGGTCATCATTTTGGCATTAATGAAACGCGAGTTGAATACGTACGTGATATATCATGATATATCTGCAAAAAGCACAGATCAATTAAGAATTCAATACAATTAAAGGCAGTGGACTTCCCGTAAACTGAAAGTCTATGTAGTATTGTAAAAATGTTAATGCCTGTTAAAAATGTAAACATCCTGAACGCTGTCTATTTGATTTGCTGTGAAACAGCGGGTACTCAAAGTCTTTCATAGTGCGTTCTAAACGCGCGCGTACGCTCATTTGCTGACCACTTGAAACATTCAAGATGTAAATCGGAATATTGCAAACAGGCGCGGATATTATATTACTAAGAGCATGATATAATGGAAGGATTTTGATGACAGGCTATTAGGTAGTATATCATGAGCCCTCGACTACTTTGATCGTAATATGCGTTATGCCTAAGTGAATAACAAATGTTGCGAGTGAACTTATTATTAATCATCTTGATTCGTTTAAGAATGAAAAGAGTTCTTAAAGTAAAATGGATAAATTCCGGTACAAAAGAAACACGTTTGTACCAACATCACGTCGTTGTCAATACATTGTGGTTGTTATAAAGCCTGATTTCTTGTCGAATTGACCAGGACAATCAAAGTCTTCACAATAAAATACATGGAGATCTAATGCTGTAGCGCATTAAAATGGCTCAAAAAGAATTAAGTTTCACAAAATGGAATTAACGCATTCGTGGATGGAAAATGATCGTACTAACGCATTTATATTGACCATGACGCAATTAAAATCAACCAAACGAGCATTTAAGTAGGTTGGCCAGCATCTTGACTAGTTTGTGCACGCTCCTTTAATATGACTGTAACGTTGTTTAGTTCTTGTATATATTCAAAGTTTCTAAATTCAATTCTAGTTGTGTCTAAATATATGCGTTTAATGAATCCACTTACAATGCTACAATAATTAATACTATAGAGCATGATGACGAATTTACGATGATGTGTGTCGTTAATACAACATGTGCGAACGGCTTGGCATAATGATTACGATGATTCCTATGAGTATTATAAGAATAATGAAATGATAACTAATTCTACTTTTTAAATTAGTTTATTGATAATATATTCAAAACGATTCCTAGAGACAATTGCTAGATAATTTAATAATGTGAACCATTCATTAAACTTAGCTAATAAGATAATTTATATCTAATTAGAAAAGAAGTGGTTAATATAAATATTCCCGATTCCCGATCTCCATATTTTTTACAGCATGTATGTCGCTGAGGAAGAGTACAGGCGTGCTCGAAATATTCGAAATAAAAAATTATCTTATGTCTATTATGTCAACGTATACGACTCTACATTGTGCATTCGTACTCATTTTATAATATCAAGACATACGTGGAACCTACAAACATTATATATATATATATATATATATATATATTTATGTATATATATGTACTGTATGTATATATAATATATATATATTATATATATAAATATATATATATATATATTAGGCCTATATAAGAGTATATATACACATCTTTATGCAAACTGTATATAATATGAACGCACCGATACATTGGGAAACCCAACGGTGTAAACCATTCGTAGCTATTATAGGTGCAAATTTAGATTTGAATCCGAGTGGTTACAATACATTTCATCAAATTGTTTATTATATGTATTTTTTTTATCATGTTAGTATACTGGTATAGAAAAATCATCGGTAACTAACAAGGTGTCATGAATGTGCAGAATCATGCATGACAGCAATAGACCGCAGACCCGTATCAGGATCATTCAATGGGAGGGGGTTGTTATGAAAGTCAGAGGTTCAGGAGAGCCAAGACGCTCTGCTGTGGTCCAGAGAAATAGATCTTGCAGGTCAGGAGTTGAATCTTGTTGCATACGATCATCACTTGATGAAGCAAACTAGCATATACAGTACAATGTTGGGTTTTATTTTAAAGTTTATGAAGGGAAGGGGCACATTGGTTTATCAGAGTGAGTTTGACCGAAGCCCTCTTGGTTAAGTCTCTACCAAATACTAAACAAGCCTGGTACATCAAAGATGTACTATCAGTCAGAAAGACAAAATCAAATTTTGAATAGCTCATTTGAAAGATCAAACAAGTTATTAGCTTCTCACAAGTAAAAAAAAAAAGTAGTTTTTACCGATTTACAAACATTTTCCTACAAAAGTCCTTAAATTGATTATCAAATTATTTAAGAATCTAGGCTTATGCAAAAGAATACAGGAAAGATATTATTTAACTGTCCAAAAATTGACGAGGGAATTGTTTATAATTCACATTTTATTTTATTTGAAGGTAATAACTTGCTTAAATATAAAATTAATGAATTGCTTAAATATACAAATATCGAATTCCTCATGACTGATAGTACATCTTTAAGCGCTCTAATATACCTAATCAACTAGAAAATATATGTTCTGGATACATAAGTTTTTTAAAATTGTTTATCCTCAACAAAGAATGAAATAAGTTTTCCTCCTCTTAATTTCTACTGAACTTTCATCATACTAAGTTTTCATTTTCTTGTTTGTCTCAACCATCCTTCCTTTCATTAAATTCGGTTATGATTGTGATTGATGTACGGTACTCGCTCATATTCTTGCTATACTTTACTCAAGCTAATCTGTTGATGATCGGTAGCGTAGAAAGCCTCACAGTTTAGTAAAAAGTTTGACTATTAGGCCTATGCATTTTTCTCAAAACACTTTTTAGAATGTCAACAAAATAGAATACATTTATCAATGTCAAATAACTTAAATATGTAAATTTAATGCTCCCTGTCCAGATTATCAAATTTTATTTGATAATAAACTGATCTATGCCCTTATATAGCCATGATGTGTCCATTCATTCATTCATTCATTCTGGTTTGTTATTAAAACAACAAATTTGACATTGCAGTATTGAACTGAATTGCGTCAATCTAACGAAGATAAGCTAAAACAAACAACATTCACAAAACAAAGCACAACACAGTATATATAAATGCAAAAGGTATTAAATATAAAAATTTCAAAGATAAAGATTACAAAAATTTCAAAAGACAACACGCACCTGTGTAATGATAAATTCAAGTCAAATTAACAAAATTACGATAAAATTTACTCCTAAAAATAGATCATTAAGAATAAACATTAAAATTACTAAGCCTATTACAATTTACAAAATTGAAATAAAATTGAATCAATACAAAAATAGATGATGGAAATATCAATTTAATTCAATAAAAATATGTAAAAGACAATTGAGTGAAGTTATAAATAATCTTAAGTGTAAAAATATGTAATATTGCAGCTTTAGTATAAACAGTTGTCAACAATAAACGGCAAAGATGAATTTTCTTAAATCTTTCGGTTCTACACACATATTTAGATATATCATTGCTATTTCTCAAATTTATACGAGTTGCTATGTCACGACGAGGTGGTTGATATTCAGTCACTCCGAACTTACAGACCAGCTTGTATCTCCGATTACTGAGTCTATGCAGATTGAATCGTTTTAGGGCGGCGCTGGCTTAACACAATTCGACACATCTTTTCTGGACAGACTCAATATCGGAAATATTACAAACGGTCAAAGATGAATGCCACACAGGGCACGCATATTTGACAATAGGCCTAATAAAAGATACAACAATTTTAACCAATTGGTTTTCAGGAGCACTAAATTTTTTAAGCAAAATATTATATAGAGTGCACGATTTGCTTTACATACAACGTTCTTGATATGGGTACGGTATTACACTTCAAGTTAGAGTGAAGGGTAATGCCTAAGAGTTTAATTCAGAAACGGATTGAATCAGAGGGTCATTGCAGGTAAGAGGCTCAACAACAGGGGGAGTTCTACTAAAGCATATGCCTACTTTCATTGTGAAGCACTTCTTGGATTTAAGAGCATTTGTTGAGAATTACTCCAATCTAACAAACTGTTTAGATGACCTTGTAAATTATCAATTTCATTTTCCCTCGATATGTTAGCTAAATCAAGGTCATCTACAAACTTCCATCTGCTTGGGCAGTCGAGGGCAGAATCGTTCACCATTTAAAAGTGATGGTCCTGAATTTGTGCCTTGTGGAACACCACAAATGATTGGGCTCCGATTAGACTGTATGCCATGATACAACACCCTTTGTTGTCGTTCTGATAAAAAAAAAATTACAATACCACTGAATAACAAATTTTCGAACTCCAAGATTAATTAATTTATTAATAAGTATGGTATGGTTGATTCGATCGAACGCTTTACTATAGTCAATAGCAAGGATCCGCGCCTTAAGGCCTGTTTATACTTCAACGATAAAGTTAACGATAAAAAAGCTGAAAAGCAATTGTTCATATAGGAAATAATATAAATAAGAGAAGTTTTTACACTAGAACGATTCGATAACGATTTATCAGTTATGCGATAACAACATATTTTGACAAATCAAATCAGATGACGTCATAATCATGGAAAACATTAACATCGTAGTAGTAGCAACGATCTTATCGTTTTTTCATGATTATGACTTCATCTGAATTGATTTGTTAAAATATTTTGTTATCGTATACACGATAAATCGTTATCGAATTGTCCTAGTGTAGAAACTTATATTATCTATTTTGCTTTCTATATGAACAATCGCTTTTTAGCTTTTTTTTTATCGTTATCGATGAAATATAAACAAGCCTTTATGGTCCGGTTTCTCTAATCCATAAGGAATAAAATGTAAAAAACCTACAAGGTAATGATTAGTGCTGACTCCCTTAACATTACCATACTGTTTTCTGTCAATGATGTTATAGCGATATATCCGAGTTCCAAATCTGCTAAAGACTGGTGTCAGCGAAATTGGTCTGACTTGGTCAATACTAAAAAGACCTTTTACTTTTGGTATGGGTATAATTGTAGCCAACTTCTATGATGATGGGACAACTGATTCAGAAATAGACGAATTAAAAATCGGGGTAAGAGGCTCTGCAGTTTCAATAGCAAGCTCACGGACGATGGTAGAATGTAAGTCACCTGGGGGAACAGCTTTTCCTTGTTTTACTTTGAGAAGCTCTCTGTACACTTGCCCGATAGACAATTGAGGAGATTGGTCGTGAAGTGATGTCATCATAGATCATATCTAGGCATGTCACATGTTTTTATTTTATCAAATAAAATGTGATAGACTGGACAATTGGCTGAAGAAGGATAAATAGTACAAATACTACGGTGTATCTGCTGATTCTGACAATGGTTTGAACTAACATACATTTAATACGGTAGTGTACGCCCAAAATCAGCCTCTCGATGAGATGGTTCTGATTCATCACGTATTCTCAATTATCCTTATCATCTCCTTTTCGAAATTGCCAACTTATTGCTAGACACATATAATAATTAAAAAAAAATTAAGAATGCATGTCGTGTTTGGTTCATGTACAAGCAATGCTATAGGTAATGATCTGTGCGAGGATACGGCTAATTCGTTCATTCTATATTATTTTTTTCTTCAAGGTAATGAACTTTATAATTACCTGTTATGGTAAATACACGGAATTTTAGCAAGGCCCTACACAGGTAATTTCGTAAAGTCCCAAATGTGTGTGTGTAGAAATCAAATGAGCGATATTTTTGAATACGTTTAATATACAATTTAAAAGAAAATTTACCCATGAGTAAGACAAAATGAAGCGCAACCGAGCCGCAATGGAATTGCTTGCTATGCAACGCTACAATCACGTCCAGTGGTAAAGTGTCTTAAATTATTATTATTATTATTATTATTATTATTATTATTATTATTATTATTATTATTATTGTTACGTCACTCATTGTTATTATCGTAACACATAACATTAGGATCATAATTATTGGTGCATATTGAGAGTGTATACGGTACATGACGCGGTTGTGTTTGTTTTGTTTTTCAATTATTGTTAAGAAGTGGGTACGCTTAGTGGCTATGAATATAGCAGTATTTTCCTGATAATATCTGCGTCCAAGAGTTAATTAATAGCATCGACCGCGGCAATAAGACGAGATATTGCTTCGACTTCCGTCCACCAATCACAATACTGTTGGTCTTCCAATGTTCAATTGGTGACGTAGAGTGATCATTCAAACTGTAATATCAATTCAAATGCCACACATATTCTATACAGGGGTTGATATTAATTATTATTTAAAGTACACGTGATCATATAAAGTAGTTATAGACCTATTTATTACGGCAAGACAAAATTTAATTCATACACTGCTGGTCGTTGATTAAAATTATTTAGCACTTAGGGGTCGTTTACAATTATCGACATTTTCGCAAGTACTCGTTTTCGGTACCCCCTCCTCCCCTTAAAAGTTTACATAAAAATGTTGATTTGCAAAACCATTCTCCATTTTTTTCTTTTGGTGAATTCAAACAAAGTACGGTATTTGGTTACATCAAAATGTATATTATATCCATGGTTGTATTTAATTGATTTTAAATATTGCATGTTATTTTGAATCAACATTTTTATTCATATGTAAAAGTGTACAAATTTGTCTCAGGGGTGGCGGTACGATTTGCCCGATGGTTCCGACGTCCCCGACAGGTGGGCCGGTGTCCCCTACGAAAAAAAAATGGGCGTGGTTGGGCGTTGCTCAAAATCTCTCGAAAATGTTCTAAGGGGTGAAGCCCACGAAAAATATGACAATTTAGTGGTTTCGAAGGCTCATTTAATCGATTTTATTTTTTTCAGACGAATTGTGGGTTTTCTCTTTTGAAAATGTTGATAATTGTGAACTACTCATTATATTTAGGATCCAAACCGAAATTCGTACCGCGTTTCCGATGTGTTGAACGCCGGTGTCTCTATGGACCATTTCGGAGTGCCAATCAAACTTAGCAAAATAGCCTACAATATGCAAAGGGCGGGGATTAGTGGAAAATTCGGATTCGGTGTGGATGCACCCTAGCACCAAATGTAACTGACACTAATGAATGACTTTCGTCGCAGCAAGTGTTTCTGTCTTTTTGATATGGGTTTCTATCTGCCTTCCGAAAAAAAGTCTTTTCGTTCGTACCTTAAAAAACAAAACCAAAATATATTTTTTGTCATTTCTTTTCAATTTAAATAATAAAAGAATTAAAAAGATTTATTATATTGATATTTACATGAATGAATGTAACTGTGCGATTCATAGATCTATAAATACTGATATGTAATGCATTATTCAGCCAAATGACAAAGGAGCGAATTATTAAAATGTATGAGTTAATTATGTCAAAGGTATGGAATACCATAAATCAATGTGTCTTAATGAAATACATTGCCAGTATCAATAAGGGCTTCGCTAAAATCCTTTTATATTAATTCTAGCACAAAACACCGCAGTTGAATCTAATTAATGTCGGTCTTCGATGCAATTGTGACTGTTTTTCATGTGGGTTACCATCTGCCTTTCGAAAAAGTCTTTCGTTCATACCTTAACAAACAAAACCAAAATATTTTTTTTCAGAGAGTTTGCGTTGACAGTTTATTATTAAAGCTTATTATTTTGCATTGGTTAGGTTTCTTCGGTGTATGACACAGCAAGGAATAACCAATTATGTTAGAAGAAAGATTTACTTCCAGCGAGGTATTTTGTAGTAAGGATATTGGTTAGGGTCAACATAACACAGGGGTAAATACCCCCTAGCATTTTTCTCGAAGAATGTTCGGGGTTCTTGAAAGTGCACGCGAGCCAGCTGCTTATTACACTGGCATTGTCGTTTAGAATCATTATCCGAGAAAACCTGTTGCAGCGTCTGGAACCCTCAATTAGTAAGATTTAAACACAAGCCGATCATAGTCTGCTTAAGATGTCATCCCTAAATAAGCCCTGTCGGACTATCAAATTGTGTTTGACAAACACTGGTGACATACCTAAATATGGTCATGATGACATCACATCATGACCATGGGCAATTTAATAGTCTGGACAGACCTTTAGTCTACACTGTCGAAGTAATAAACAGATTCTCTACCAAAAAAACTCTTCAAAAATTAAATAAAACTTTTTGAATTAAATCGTTGAAAACAACCACTGTACAAGTTATCATCTTCGAATAAGTCACATATAAAAAATAAATGAAATTTAAGGAAAATTTTCAAATTTGTTGCATCAATTTTAAATATTTTAACTGTAAAAAGTATACGAATAATATAATTAGTCATCTATACAATTTATCGAAGTTCTGGGATTTTTTCTTCAAGAACTAAGAATTATAGTCCATTAATATTTCCTTCTTTCTCGTTCTAATGTTCTGTTGAAAGTTCATAACTTGTTTAAAAATGCGAATTATTCAATTCATTTCTTTCAAATGTTCAAGTTTATAGTATATTAAATTTAGGTGGCAGTATATTATCAACCGTGCTCAACGTTGCTTGATTTCGGTTATATGACCTGGAAGCGGTGATTCAACTTTATTGCCGAAGTCTATCATCATAAACGTCTCTAGAAACCATTTAAATACGCTATCAATACTTGGAATGACAATTTTTTTTAAAGTATGGTAATAGATCGTATTACAATTGCAAATTATCGCTACGAATAAAACATTAAATAACGTACTTGAGAAAAGTACTGATATATATATATATATATATGTATATATATAAATGTATATATTATACATATATATATTATATAAAAATATACAAATACATAAATATATATATAATATATATATTTATATATATATATAAAAATATATTATTATATATAAATATATGTATATATATATTTATATATATAAATATATTATTATATATTTAATAATAATATTATTATATATTATTATTATTATTATTATTATTATTATTATTAAAGAATCTCTATTGAGATCCAGTGGGCCGCCATTGATGCATGGTAGAGATTGCATCTTTAGATCTCCGATCTTGTTCACAAATTCACGGACTAGTGCTGTCTATAAGAATTTCGTAGGACGCGTTAAGAATGATAAGATATTCTCTGTCATTCTCTCTGTTCATTCATTATTTTGTCATTCTGACCGGATTTTCTCTACTATTCCGTTTTAATTTTATATTGTTTTGCATTATGTGGCCGTTTGCTGTTTTTATGGGTTTTTCCCA
>NW_022715491.1:778461-783038 GCF_011630105.1 Anneissia japonica
ATTTTCTACATATTAGTAGACTCTAAAATCGATTAAATAAGCCTTTGAAACTCCTAAATTGTCAACATTTTCCGGGGTTTCGCCCCTTGGACCCCTTTTGAAACCTTTTAATCAAAGCTCGACAACCCCCACTTTGCTTTCGTCGGGGAAATCTGACCCCTTGTAGGGGTATCGCCCCCCCCCCCTCCGTTGGGAAAATCCTGGCGCCAACCCTGCTTCACATTAATCTAACAAACCTATTATAAAATCGGATCAATGTGTAAAGCCGAGCATCCGTAGGCTGACGAATCCAGATCCCCTCCCTCTGTGCCACACAACCCAACGCCGTCTTCAGATTGTGGGTGGCAGTCTGAACGGATCGTTATCGGATCCAATGATAAGACTTAAGCTCCAATGACCCACTTGGTTACATATCTCAATTTGGACAACCTCACACTTGTTGATTCCTTTTCTTAAATATTAAAATTCTATATACTTATGGCATGAACAGATCAAATTAAAATGGAATTTTGATTTTAAGGACTGTAAAACCTAAAATCAAAATTCAAGGTCGAATAAAATAGAAAGAAGTTTCATTTTAAATAAAACTAGAATTGGAAGTATTTTTTATGTAAATATTGTCAAGACGAACACAACTGTGCGATTCTTAGGTCAATAAAGAGTATAATATGTAATTATTCAGTCAAACGATAAAGGAGCGAATTATTTAAATGTATAGGCTAATTATACAAAAGGTGAATGGAATCACATAAATCAACGTGTCTTAATAAAAATACATTGTCGGTATAAATATGGGCTTCGCTGAAATACTTTTATGTTATAATAAATCATTAGTTATACAGAATGTACCAACTCATTACTTAAAAATGCATTTGCTAGGATCTAAAATATTAATGTATTTGGTAACGAATAAGGATTTCTTTTTTGCATACTTTTTTATACTTTGTAAATTGGATAATTTTGTTGTACACGACTGATGGACACAGAAGCTTAGCTTTAAAGCTTGCTGAGCACTTTCGTGTTAAATATATTTTATTGTTATGTCATTAAATAACCAGTACTTAGGCTTAGTAGGGCCTATGATACAGAGAATAACAAAAGCGCTTTGAGTGTTGCCATCATGCATACCAAGTTGCATGACCAGACCACAACATGAGAGCGCTTTCGATTGAGAACGCAGAACGAGAAGTATAACAAAATCTTATCCGTCACTGACGTGCGTCCTATGTTTTCCTCGGAGAGGCCACGAACGACTGGCGTACCGTTTAATATTACAGTCCTCGTTCGCCCGAACGTATATTCGGCTGATCTGACACGACCGTTCCAGATTTTAGGAGAGCTATCGCACAACGATCAGACATGCTGATGCGCAGTTAGATTAAATAACATCATTACGTTCTACGTTTTACGTCGTCGCTAATCGAAAGATCCCTATTATAGATGCTCTCATCCGGTTTAAAGTACTAGGCCTTTATTAAAATAATACGTAGGCTACACTCCAATGCTGTGGTGGGAAAAAACAATTCTATGTATTGTGTTTGTAAATGTTGAACTGATCTACTATGTTTTTGTATAATAATTAAGTTAATTAATGTACAGTGTATATACATGTACATTACACTGTCAAAACAGCGTAGAGGATTTAAACACAAAGCTCCACGCAATGTTGTCCCGTCTTTAGTGAAACGTTTAAATAAACGTGTTTAGACATAGCTTAATGTATTTAGGATCTTGACGTGTTTAGAATTAAATGTGCTTAGTTAATTGACAACATGATGTCAATTACATCATGTTGTACCTAAAAACACATCTAATGCTATTCACCTAAAAAATTCGAGCAGAATTTTGAACATTTTGGTTTAAATATTTTACAAAAGAAGATTATACTGAAGAACATTTCTGGAAATATCAATAACTAAAGTCTAACGCAGAAGTATACTAAAATTATTAAAAAAAAAATCTTAATAATACCTATAAACTATTGATTGTGGAATCTTCCGAAGCTGTTTTCTCAAAAACCTACATGGCTGATATTCAATGAATTAAATATTCATAACCTCGCTAAAACTCAACCAATTTCAATACAATATGGCACTATTGTAAAGAATTCAAGAAAAATCTAAAAATACAAAAAATCTAAATTTTGAATTTTTTTCCGACAAACGACTGGTTTTGTCAGAATTTTGAAAATCTAGGGTTGGATTAAAAAAAAAATTCCATAGGCTTACTTTAAAATGCCACTTTCAAGCCTATATATAAATTTGCACTTTAGACATGAATTTCAGTCATATGCCTATGATTTTATCAACCAAAATGTATAGGGTAACTGATATTAGACAATGAACCCTTGTATATGCTTACAGTAACATTATTGCAACCGACCAATCAAACTTTCCAAATATTTTTGAAAGTACGTACATAATTCTTTGATACACCTAAAAAAAATCACACATATCATTTTAAAAGTGTTTCTTTTCCAGTTCTCGTTCGTCAGACTCTATTGCTGGTCTAAATTTATGGAATGATCAATTAAAAATTCAGTTTTTTTTACCTCTATTTAAAAGAAAAACTAAAAAAGAATATTTATAATTAACCATCAGTAATTAATTATGGTTTTCTTCTTTTCCTTTCACCTATTTGTTTTACCTTTTTATGGGGGCCATGATAAGACAAGTTCTACTTCTAATCATGATCCAAATGATGGTATACTTTTTCTTTTTATTTTTCATTTCTTTCCCACTTTGTGTACTTCCTTGTCCCATTCTAAAAGAATGAATAAGCTTACATAACCTTAATCCTTTGATCCTTTCGAAAATGAGTTATCGTCTTTCTACTGGGCCATTACTACGTCGTACGACCAATGCAACTCCGCTACTTGTGAGCGCTAGACGACCCAACGCCGTCGGTTGATTGCCGGCCACAGTCTGAACCGACCATCATTAAAAACAATCCGTTGAGCATCGCGTCATTTATAGAATCGCGTCGACCGATGACCGTCGGGCGCAGTGAGTACCCGGCTTTAGGGAAATTTCATTCTCTGTTAATTTTTGTTTATTTGATGGATATTGAAGGACTCATCCTTAAAAAATAAATCTGCAATTATCGTGGGTTATTTTGTTATTCATCGTTGAGCTGGCTATAATTTGCACTAATGAGGCTTTTACCAGCTATTGTGTAGTGATAATCAAATGATGCGGTCATTACACTCTCCATGTAATCTATATTACTTTAGTGAAATGTACTAGTAAGCATGGGGAAAATATTATGAGATAACGAATGTCGGGAAATCTTGGAGAAAGAATTATTGGTTTCAATTAGTAAGTTAAGAGTAATGCATCTAAATGTTATAAATGAGGAATTCTTAATTCTAAATTTATATATTTAACTTGCATTGCTTTCTGAATGTAACACATCATAAATTAGAATATTACACAAGATCAATTGCTTGATATCGAAAAGCGTTTATCATGCTATCTTACGTAACAAACTGAGAGACCTTGGCATAAAATCAGGTAGCTGGTTCACATCCTACGGTATCTTTTAAATCGGTCTCAAATCGTTTACCATTAAATAACTCACTCTCTGTATATGCTGGGGACTAACCTGCGATGGACTAGTGTCCCGTCCAGGAGAAGTACAACTCTCATTCGCTTCACACTACAGAAATTGGGGATAAGCTCTTATGAGCCCCAGTGGTTCGGAAAGGGTTTAGTTTAGTATATATATAAAAAGGTTCAAGATCGTCAGATATAGATATATATATGATATATATATATAGGCATATATATATATATATATGTATATATAATGAATAAGTGTAGTTGGCAATACTAGCAACGTACACTGCTCGATACACGCGATAATGCAGAGCGTAAATATTGAAAATGTAGAACTTGTAGAACTGGGTATAATCACTCTACAGACTGTTTCATGCTAATGCAATCTTCAGGAGTGAGAGAATACGAAGATTGTGTGAGTATATGAATGGTAAGGTAGGTGGAAATGCAAATGAGTTAATTGTTTTTAAGTAGGTATTTGTTGGTGTGCCTGCATTTAGACAGAAGCTCGGTTCTTTTGTTTAGTATTAACTGTCTGTCTGAATATATTATGTGAAGTTTTTCGGTTATGCATAGGTTGCAGCGTTTTGTTTTTGGGGAGTAAGCCGATGCTCTGTCGATAATAGACCATTTGATATTGTAGGGTGTGTTGCTGTCTTTTAATTTCCATACGTATTTGGAGAGTACGGTGCTATTTCTGTGTTTGGGGGTGTTAAAAGTGTATTTGTGGCTTGTGTATCGAGTTTTGAACGGTATGTCAGTTAACCCGATGTAGTATTTTGTGTCATCATTTGAGTGGACAGTGGCTTTGTAGATGATGGACGAGGTGAGGCAATTTTCAGAGAGTGAACATTCATCTTTTTTCCTGCAATTGCAGAGTGTATCTGGCTGTTGTTGCTTAGCAACCAGAAGCTGTTTGTTGTGGGCTCTGATTATACTGCCCATGTTTCTTGAGCAGCTATAGCTGACTTTGACATTGTTCTTGTTGAACAGCTTGTGCAAAATGTTGCCACTCGGAAA
>NW_022715491.1:783366-797876 GCF_011630105.1 Anneissia japonica
TACACGATCTGCCAAAGTTTGACCAAAAAAGTCGCTCTATATTTTAACAGCACAACATAGAATTTAATAAAATATCTTGATCATTTAATAACCCCGGATCTCACTTCTAGCAACGTATTAGTTGAAGAATGTTGGTGTGCACAAGTCTAATGCATTATTTGATGTTCCTAGATGACGTAATTTATCTTAGAAATTTGACAGGTGATTTCTCTAAAGCAAACATCATATTGAGTAGAGGTGATCAGCCAATAAATATCTTCGTTAAAACTCTCCTCAAAACTGTCATATAGTCGACAAAGTCTTCTGATGACTCAGTAAATAATGTTTCAATTTGATAAAAGAAAATGGTGATACAGAGTTCTTCAGATATTAATCTCACTTCACATAAGCGCATTATGCCGCTTAAGATTAACTATAAATCAGGATGGATTTTTTTTCAAAGATTACAAATGAAATCGACGGAATGTGATACGAAGCTAACATTTCAATAACCTGATTTATTGTTGTGTCTCCGGGGAGCGGAGTCAGTCAACTGAAAAAAACTTCAACAGGCATTGCCTGTCGGATGAAACGTCCCAACGTACTGTTTACATTGTCTCTAATCAATTGAACACAATAGTGTGTGAATAAAATATAATGCGTTTTTCCGTCATCCATCACTCAAAAGCTCACTTCGGTCAGTTTACATTGTTCAGAATCAATTGATCACAATAAATTGTGGATCAAAGATAATGTATTTTTCTTCCTCCATCCATCATTCAAAAACTCACTTAATCCTGACTTCACCTCACCCACCGAATGTTTGAAGGATTATGCTCTGGGGAATTTATTTTACTCTTGAGCAGCTGTTGTCATATCTTTCAAATCCAAACTGTTTTTTCTCAAAGTTCGCAATCCATTAATTGGACGCGAGGACATATGCAATCTCAAACCAGTATTTTTTTTAATTATTTATAGATAATAATTTAATAAGGAATAAAATGGTTGAACTTTTTGCAAGTATCATCAACAGAGTGCTCAATGGTAATTAAACCAGAGCTCACTGTAATAAAAAAGAGAGATTCAACAGTAGGTTTGTTTAGACATTTTATTACTAAATAAATACGGTAGTAGTAAAAAAGTAATAGAATGTATAATCAAACCTACTATTGAAACTCTTTTATTTCGATGTCCCTGGCGTGTGAGTGTGTATAAATGAGATATAAACATAGTCGGTAATTTCATAAATCAGTATCTGAGACAACTATTGTCTTAGTCAGTATCAACTATATCTTCGACCATAGACCTTTATCAAGCCTTCACAAGAAGCAAATACATGTTACACAAGATGCACGTAAGGTTCTCTGAGATATTTTTAGAATAGGTTGGTAATTAACAAGCTAATTAATAATCAGCTTTCACAACCCAAAGATCCTGGTACTATAAAAAAGGTGCTTTATATTAAAACCGTGCGAGTACAGTTATTTAAAGTATACATTTTACAGCCCCGTGTCGCCGATAGACATTTCGAACACTGCAAGCATCTCAAAGCTGTCAATTTAGAAAAAACGTAGGCAGTTTTTACTAGAACAATCATTCTTTAAACACGGAATTTTAAGGTTGAATCGAATCTAAACCTGATAAAAATTTACATAGGCCTGTGAAAAACTTACACTGATAATCCATAACTTTTTGAAAATGTGTAATAACATTTTCATTGTGCTTAACAAAATAATCCAAGAAATACAAAACAATTATATTAAAAGGGAATGTTATAAGATACTATAAAATTGTATTGTTAAGTACACAATTAATGGCGCAGTATTTTTCCTCAGTATTGATAAAATGATTTCAATATTTGTTTTTCAGTAACAGAAACCAATTGGATTTTTTGAAAAAAAAATATCAAAGAGAGATTGCCTTAAGACAATTTTTATGTATTGAAAAGTGTTTTTTTTTTCACATTGTATTTGTGATAAGACACTATAATACAATTTCAAATATGTCTGTGTGTCTACACATGTTGTGATTGTGACAGTACGTAGCCTTCAGAGGTCTCACCAACCTTTTGGTGAAGTGCTCAAAATATATATTTTTTCTAATATTGTGTGTAAAGCCCTTCGCACACTCGTTTCTAATGAGAGACGACGACTTGACGAAACGACGTGCGGCTGTGTCCGAAGTCCGAGGTAAACTGTAAATAATTATTGAAAACGCTTTGCCAATAGGCCATTGCTTAACGACGTATTATAATAATTAACGATGTAAGCCTATCGACGAAGTGTACGACAGGCCTAATCCTTAACATGTTTTCTATCCCTGCTTTTAAAAATGATACGCCTTTATGTTATCTCCACCAGTATGAGCGGCAGACTAAATGTTTCTTTAATCTTGATTTAATGATCTAGGAAATGTATTTTAATCATTAAAACTTTGGAAAAAGATCTTAATCTCTGCTCCGCTCTGGAAGGCATATTCCTGAGCATAATGTTCTTTTCTGTCGTACCGGTACTCGATTCTCTTGTCCCAGACCCTGATGTTTTAATCTTTTCCTTTTGTGAGTTGATTACGATTGCAGTATTCTACTTCCCTTAAACTAAAATTATATAATTTATCCTTCGTTGGACATCTTAAAGTCAGCGTGGTTCCTTACAAAACTGACAATCTAACAACTGTGTGGAAACATAAGTCGTCAATGGAACTGCAAGAGCGCCTTTCCATTTTCTTATCCACTGTGACTTGTTCCTTTATTTAAGGCGTTTTTCAACTAATTAGAGTTCATTATTATTCTGTTATTTATAAGTGTCAAATCACAAGCCCCTGATACAATACACGCTTGAACTTGTAATATGTTATTTTATATAATAATTTGTTTTTGTTGGTATTTTTTTTGTTAACTGATTTTGAAGATGTTTTCCAAGTATATTTCTATGGCTAAACTAAATTATTTTAAACGACTCCTACGAAAGGTTCATGCAATGATAATTTAATTTTTTTTTAAATGACTAATTAATTCAATCTTAAATATTCAGCAGTTTGCTAAAAGAATTCTTAAAATACCTTAGCTTTTTAATTACTATGTCATCTCTGTCTGGGGAAACACTTCACAACCAGTTGGATGTATTTTTTTACGCACAACGTTGACTTATGGAGGTATTAATTAATGAGTTCATCGGCGAACCTGGCTGGTAATACGATAGCAGATGCAAAGCTCTGCACTCAAATGTATCGAACCACGAAGAGTGAATGCAATGAGATTGAACTTTTGGTAAAAGAAAATCAATCAACACAAGAACCTTACACACCCTTAAAAATGACAGTGGTACATCTTGATAAAAAGAATTCGACACTTTGCTGTTGTATTCAACTGCCGTGATTCCTTCTAAGTGTAACCACTGCTACTATTTGTTTGCAATACCGTATCCTTGTGTTTCAATACCGTACTCTTTCCTTACGTTTCTCACTAGATCAATAACAGTGTTGTAATATAGATTATAATGTTGGCTGTATCGGCAGCAAAATTCCTTTCCTTTTAAGATTTTACAAGTATTGGTTTGTTACCTGTCTTTCCTTATTTACTTCTTAGTATTTTCCTTAAGCAGGTCCTTAGAAATGCTTTTATTTTCTGTTCTCTTTTATCAAGCTCTTAGCAGATTGGTTATTTCTTTCTCAATGCTGTGACAGATAGTAGTATTTCGGTGTGAATCACAGCAAGGATAACCAACGAAGTTTGAGGACTTGTTTCCAGCGGGGTCCTTCTGGTGGTGAATTAGGCAGTACACCGGGAGACAATCTCCTACTCTTTTCCGAAGCGTGTATTGCGTTCTCTAACGTACATAGGCCTACGGGCCAATTTGCACACGGGACCAACGGCTTAAACGTCTCATCCGAAAGACGGTGCGCTATCGTAACTTATATTTCAGCCCTCCAGCTGAAACACAAGGAGAGCAGGAATTTAACAGGGGACCAGAGATCTCCAAGGTTCAGCACACACAGTGGCTACCATCAGATAGCCGACTGAACTAAGCAGTTCTCAAAACAGAGACAATATGTATGACTGTCCTGATATTATTTTAGTTTAACTGGTTAATTTCAAAATAATACCTTCTTGGATTCAGATTCAAACTTTCCTCTCTTGTTTGGATCTTTGGTGAATGCCGTGTCCGTCTATAGAAATCGTTTTAATTTAGCATGATATATTTTTTTTCTGCAATTTACTTTGATTAAAGATGTTCTTGATGATCTATTCGATGACAACGTGACTCTTCTTTTATGTAATACATTAAACAAGTGTCTGGTATTCCCAGGTTGTGATATGCACATAATTTTCAATCTGCGTCTGTTGTTGTTCAATCGTCCCACTGCAAATTTTCCAAGAAATGGATTCCATGAAGTACCGTCACTGCTAACTCTTGCATTGAATTCTCGTTGGTGTAAAGTTCATCATTGTTTGGTATATATGTAATCCATTGTTTAAGCTTTTGTATAAAACATTCAGTAACATCATCTTAGCATACATATTGAATTGACTGAGCATTGATTGTATTTAAATTTATAGATAGCCTGCGTTTATTACCAGCTGATGTAGGTGGCTGTATTTATGTATTTTTTTAATGTTCTTGTTTTTCTACTTTATGTGTGAATATAGACATTGATACGATATAAATCATACACAGTTGACTTATTATAGGAACATAATTCTATTAGGCAGGAATATTTCGTCCTCTCCTCAAGACTTCCTCAACGTGAATGAGACAACAGTAGAAAATCATTGCCAGGTGAAACAATGAGGTACACGTCCATATAATTCATATAATATAATTTATTCGACATTTCACTCTTGTAACAGCGGCAACACACAACTAAGAAATATTTAAGCGGTAAACAATAAACGAAGCTAAAAAATAAAAAATAAAAATAAACAAAGTGCTTAAGTTAAAGAAAACAAAATAAATTTAGGCAAAGCTTAACAAAAGTATACTACGAATACAAAACTAGAATTCAACATAAACAAAAGGCTTAACAAGTAGGCGTATTAAATAGAACAAAGAGAGGAAAACTTAAATTAACAATGTAGAATCAAACCAGTTTCAAATAAGTGCGTTTATCCCATGCAAATTTTACATAATGTTTGCAATACTTGTCTAATGCGGTTAAAAAAAATATGTGTAATAGGAGAATACTAGGGTGATTAAGAGCTCAATTCTTAGTGAATATATAGCCACTAACAAAGCCTAGATCTTATATATAATACAGACCAATTATCAATTGTGTAAGATGGTTGGGATACAATTGTAAAGTCACATATTCCCATATCCCAGCACTGCTATTGTGATATTGCATTGTGTTCTAATGCTGCTCAGCAGCAAACTAATTTGGACATTGTATATGCTCACTACTTAAATCTACAACTGCGTTTCTAAAAGAAATTGCAATGATAAAAATGCATCACTGAAGCACATAGACGAAGATCACTAATCTACATTAAATACAATCTTAAATACATCTCTTTGGCAATCAAATCGTTTGACAAATAACACTTCGATTTCTCTATTTCTACATGATTCCATTATCACTATTAACAGACTTACAATACACATAATTATTACCTCCTTGTGTATTAGCAGAGATTTTATTCTTTCTCAATTATCGCTCTAACGATTCAAAGAAAACAAAAATAACACGACGCAATTGATCAACCATCAGCAAAAGCGTGTAGCGATTTCATGAAAACCAATCTTTACCAGACTAGCCTGATAATCTAGTAATTTAGCACTATCATGCTGTACTCTCTTATTGTTGTCAGTTACTTTTGACTATAACGAAAATATAATGTGCAACGTGATTAATCAACATTCGGTAAAGTCTAATTAAGAAACAAGTATTTTTTTTTTAATTCAATCAACCTGTTTCCTTAAATTTTCTCTGACTCCTTTTTTTTTTTAAACCCTAAGGTGGTTCTTGCCATTTATTGTACTGAGTGATTTTTATGTAAATCTGATGTGATTTCGATGGTTTTTTTTACTATTTATTTATATCATAATGTTTATCACATGAAATTCAGGTTCATCCAGGTACTCTGGAATTTTTTTTTCTTTTACTTTTTTTAAATAATTTATAATTGAAAATCAAAATTAATTTTATGATTAACATGGTACCAGTTTTGTAAACCAGGCTTGTGAACATGAAAAACTATAATTTTGGCAAAAGTTTATCCAGTTGACTAACTTGATTTCTCCTTTTTAGGAGTGTGAGCGGGAAACCCGGTTGTCATCCAGACTCACAAATTCAACATTGTTAATCCCAGACAAACAAAAAGCTATGCTGACAGATTTTTCAACCTTGCATTTCTGTTTGAAACTCACTACTTGCTGATTGTTTTCCTCAAGTTTATGACCTCCCTTTATATGAGGAATGTGAATTCCTTTGTTTTGCTCCATTGAGTTCTTCATTTCTAGCCCATTACTTAGAGTGGCCAGCTCTTAACCTTGTTTTGGAAGATTTAAAAAAGTAATTGTTGAATGTTGCGACAGTGATAGACAACTCTGGGAATAGACAGCTGTAGAGTGGCAAAGTGCTAAATGTTATCACTCAACATGAATCAAATTAGTCTGCCTTAAGTCCAGTGAGCTCTCATATATTCCGTTTAACTGGAAAACCTTTGCTGCATTAGCAAAATATTTTCTTGAGTTCAGCTGATAAATCGTGCATTACATTTTACGTATAGTGTTTTCTTCTCATTTATTGTCGAATTCGGCTACTATTTCTTGGTGTTTTACACGTGGATCGATAGACGATCTTCAAGATATATCACGTATTTGTAGCGTAATCCTCTGATCTGGAGGATAATGGTGACAGGTTTTGTAGTTATTAACACGGTGGTGAAGTGTTCAATAGTATTGGAATGCTGTTATGATCTCTACTGATCGGTGATAAAATACAGACGTACCTTTTACCCCTTACTCGTAATAATACTAAACATCCGCTGATGCACATTAAGTGAAACCCTATATATTAGTACGTGATTTGAGCACATATCGAGTAATATTTACGGTACAGCGTTTTATTTTTCAATGTTGTAACACGTATCTATCGGTTGCTTAGAGATGATAATAGGGCTATGTTATCTAAAACAAGTCCTTAGCACGTCTCACTAACATTGTTCGAAGTCTCGTAATTTCCGCAATAATTTTGTGTGATTCTCAGAACAATGTCACGTAAAGGCAACATTCGTATTTTTGCGCTATACAAAATTTACATAGCAACCAATACCACTAATTCCCATGACAGTATGACGTAATTAGGTCTATCATGATGACATCGAGAAAGACTGTGATGAATGTAAGTAATGAGGTATTTTTTAATGTTTTAGATTTGATTGCGAATAGTTCAGAGTTTGACGGGGAGGCCATAGAATTTGTGTGTTTTAGATGTGTTTTTCTGAATGTAGATAACATTCTAACGATCACGATGTGGAATTTACATGATAATCCCACTTACAGTAATTCTACTTCAAAACTTTACGTTTTGATATAGGCCTATTAATTGACATGCTAAATGAGACAATTCTAGTTACAGCTTTTTTTTTTACAGGTATTGATCACTCTGCCCAGACGATTTGGAACCTTAATACTTGTATATATAATAATCAGAAAAAAACATAAAATAATCACCTCTTGCGGCCTTGCGGCAAAATTATGTGTGATTTTACAATCTAGCTATTTAGCTATTTTCTATCATCTATAAGTAACTAATAAAATATTTTGTTACATCTTATGCTGCCCAAAATTGGTAACCTGCTCCCGATAGTTTGTACTTGCAACAACCCTAGTTCTGGTGGGTAAAGCTGACCTCTTAAGCACTCCAAAAGTAGGAGTATACCGGGATGGAAAAAATTGGGTCGAACAATAAGAAAGGTCCACCACTGCAGTTTAAGACGTTCAGCGTCAGTAGGCTTTAATCTAGCTTATGTGATTTTTAAGCCTGTGAGTAGGTTTTTGTATGTAATCCGTCTAAATTTATAAGTCCTTTGTATTATTTCTTCAGCAGTTCTAAAAAAAAACGTCAACTTTACGCCCAATCATGGTAACCCTCTATGAAATCCTTTTAAATGATGGAGGGGAGGGTAAAGACTAAATCTAGCAGCCACGAGGAACATGATATTTAAATATCATGAATAATCAATTACCAGTCCGGGAAGTGTGACGGCGGTATGAGTCGTGTCTAGCGAATCCTAGCGAGCGTTGGAACGAGTGGAATTGTGTCCAGTCCAGCTTGCGAACCGTGTTTCATGATTCAGCGTGGGTATGATGTGATTGCATCTCGATATATCGTCGTGTTGTGGGCCTAGGTTATGGAGTGTCATTGTTGTCAATAAATGTTCTCTGCAGTCTGCTAGATTTAGTCTTTACCGGAGGGGAGTTTTCAAGCAAAGCAAGCTTTGGAGTACTATAACCCACTGAATGTTTTGGGAAATATCAAACAGTAATAGAAATAAAAGATAAATATATTCGTTTTGGAAAATTTACGATTACAATCTGTATTTATATAATAGAGTTCTCACTCTAATGAAAGACCCCTCCAATTAAGGGCCACCTCTAATTAAAGACCGCTATTCTGTGGTCCCAAATCTCTTTTATCTTTCTTATTCTAATGAGAGACCAAAGCTGCTGAAAACCATGGAAGACCCGGTCCCAAAGTGGTCTCTAATTGGAGGGAGACCTGTATTTATGGAAGAGGGAAATAACAAGAACAGCACGAGTGAGCCGAAGGCTAGGGAAAACATTGACGTTGTGAAAGATTAGTTTTACCTTACAGTATTTACTTTCATATATAACATCATTTCACTAGTTCGTATAGGCATATGTCAGTCCCTTCACCGACTTATATTGTGGTTTCTATTCCCCTTTCAAGGGGAATACTACAAAACAAATTCTTTGGCCTACTCAGTTTTTTGAAAGAAACAATTTCTTCTTCGTTTTCGTCTTCCTTTGTTTCTTCATTTTTTAATTTCTTTTTCTTCTTTCTCTTATTTTTTTATTTGTTTTGTTTTCTCGTCTTCGTCTTTATGATGTGTGTTGTCGCCTTACACATGATAAAGAATTTGCAGCTTATATAAACGTTCGAAGCAATCTTTTTTTTTCATGTTACAAGAATTACTAGAATTTATTGCTTTTGTAGTCATTTTCATTCAACAATACAGTTTACATTCGACATTTCTCAGAGCTATTTATCAATTTTGGACATAATTTAGTACCAATAATTCTATCTTCAATACAAAATTATTATACAAAACAACTATATCCTAACCAATCTTCAATATTGTATAAAGTCTATTCTAGTCACAAATGATTTATCTGAGAAAGATTTGCAAAGATAATGAGGACTTTAAAGTAAAAGCCGACGAAATGTTGCAATTTTTAATGACAGAAGATATCCTAGTAAAATAAATACCAAATCCTTGGATAAAGTTAGTCGTACTGTATGTCCTAAGATGTCACTATTGAAACACGTGATCAGAATAACTCGGACAGATAACTATCAATCTTAGCATATTTTAATATCAAACTTATGTCTAACATTATGTTATCTACTGTATTCCAAATGAGTCCATTCATAGAAAGATAGGCCTACAGATTCACTTAATTACTTTATGTTATCAGCAAACATTTTAAAACCCAGGTTTTGTTTTTCTGAAAAATGTTTTATATTTTGAAAGAAATTTATTATTTAATTGATTTTAGAATCCCCGCCCCTACTCTCTACTCAGTTTTGTCCCTCTCATTTCCACTACGGCACTGTCGATTCAAGAAGATCCTCAATCACGTGACATTTCTGGTCAGATTTTATAGTAACTAATAGTATAGTAATTATAGCACAATGTGCTAACAATGTGTAAACACAAAAAAAGTAAGTTGGTGTAATAGTGAACATATAGGTTGCTAAGTTTGTTGTTTTACTGCTATATAATACAAATAAATTATATTAGAAAAATAATTGTAATTTTAATAGAGCCGAATATAAGTATATATAAGTGTCTAAAATACAACACTTAAGAGACATAACCTCGATAGGTACACTCTTTATTGTTGAGAATCGGAAGCGAATAATTAGTTATTGCAAATGCACTATAACACCTGTTTTGTATCCTAAATTATGGCGTTATTGCAAATGTAGCTAAGAAAATAATGTTGCTAACCACTCGATCAATATCATGTTGTCATATTACTAGATAACCTCAATTACCATCTCTATATCATTATCCGTTTTTCGTTATGCAATAAACATAAAATATAAACATTAACATTTCCCATTAAACCTTGAGTCAAATTAACTACTACTTTACCTAAGTGATATAATTTATATACACATAGGCCTATGTATATACATATATAACGTATTTTAGTTTACTAAACGGTAGCTCGTAAAGTCATTTCGTGCTCTCTTAAGAGTCAATTCGTATGTGGGTTACCATCTCTCGCACTCACCGTCTGTCCTCGAGAAGACTTGCTCCACACCAAAAATGTAAAATGATCGTCCCAGTCCCATCCTAGAATAAAAGGAATGTACAATCAGTTAATAACATTAACGGAGACGAGCGCCTCCTGTGAAGAAAAATCAAAATGAATACATACTGCCATCACCTTGGTTTTCAGTGGCGGACCTAGGAATTCGAAATAGAGGGGGTGGGGCAGGGTGGGTCATTCTGGCAGATTGAGGGCACCAGAATACCACCATAGTTAGGGCAGTTGTAAAAAACTTTTTGATAATATGACATTTCTAGATGGCCTGGAATATTACTCTCAGAGTTAAATTTAAATATAGTTTTTCTGATTTTTCTCCTCTTTTGTTTCTTCCATTCAATCCCACTATGGCTTCTGTTTATTGCTCGATGAACGGAACTGTAATCAGAGAAGCCCAGGTTCTTATTTTTCATAAAAATGTTTATCATACAGATTTTCGTCATTTTGTGTAATACTTTCATGTTGCACAGTGCGTTGTAAGGCGTCACAACGCGTCGCTACAGGAGGCGATAGCTTCATGAAAAAAATCTCCCTATTTTTTGGTTTTCAAACTTGGGATCCCTGCAGATGTACTTACAGCAAACATATGGTACACAATGACACCAAGCAAAGCTAAGTTATTTCCATTAGGTTTCATGGGACTTAAACTAATAACGATTAGTTGAAAAATCATAGGAGTACCATTAAAATAGCTAACACGTGACACCCTAAATATTATCAAGAAACTCGTGAACGAAGAATCTCTAGTGATACATTCTGGCAATGACATTTGAAAAAGTGCCATGTTGTAGACAAGATTTAAGATCCATTAAATACAACCTATAGACATCCATGTTAAAAAACACATGTTTCCTGGCATTTAAGCCCTATTTAGAAATCAAATTACTATACCATGCATATTTGTTTGAATTTTAAATTTTAAAGCAGAAATAGCTGTGTGCAAAAATAATTAAGTTGTTTGAATAAAGTTAGTAAAGACTTACACCTGTCAGTCAATAGCGTGGCGCATTGAACACGATTAACGGCCAGCAATCTGAGTTATGCTAAAATATTTTGCGAAGATCTATTTTATTATATATATATATATATATCTGTCTCTTATTTCAAAGGTACACATTTTAAAATGCATTGCTAAAAATAATAAAAAAAATAATCAAAGAAAATAAAAATACTTAATTATTTTTTAAGACAGTAATACAGTGTGTTAATAACGTTTTGAATGTGGAATAACTGTTGAAGAAAACATTAACATTGCAATCAGATTGAATTAAAGAATTATATAAATTAGGCAACCGAGCCTGAAACCCCCTACGTGAAACATTAACCCTATTAAATGGAAAATAAAAAGTGGACTTCAGCCTTGTAGCACGAAAAGGAACTAAATAAGGAACAGCAGTCACAACTAAACAGACAATTAACACTCTTACACAGAAACATTAAATCATACACACTTCTTCTAAATCCAGGGTTTCAAGGTTAGCGTTAACAGGAAAATTACACTGTTTGTCAAGGAATCTAATAAATTTGTATTGAATACGTTGAAGCCTAGTTGAATGAATCTCAGAAATATAATTAAAAATAACAAAAGAAATTTCTAAATTTGATCGAACAAGAGTTATTATATAAATTAATCAAGACTTTGGGTTCACTAATCCCTCTGCAATGCCGCCAAATGAAGCCAACCATTCTATTTCCCTTTCTAACAATATGGTCAATATGCTTGGAAAATGTAAGTTTAGAGTCCACAAAGACTCCAAGATCTTTGTGGCACTTGACGTTATCAAGGGGAACGTGATTAATTTGGTAATTTAAAAGAATTGGATTTGATTTAAGAGTAATAGTCAGTGACTTACATTTGGAGGCATTGAGGATCATACCCCAAGAATTGGACCACTGCACCAGACCATCCAGGTCTTCCTGAAGTAAGGTTGAATCATGGTAAGATGAAATATTACGGTATAATTTAATGTCATCAGCAAATAAAAGACAATTACAAAATTTCGGTAGGGCAGTAAAATCGTTAATAAAAATATTCAATAAAAGAGGCCTTAAAACTGAACCTTGGGGAACGCCTGAAATAACGTTTAACCAATTTGAAGATTGACCCACAACAAGAACTCTCTGCTGTCTTCCTCACAAATAGGATGATTGTAGTTGAGTAAGGTGCCATTTATACCGAATCTTCCCAATTTGTATAGAAGGAATTTGTGTGACACCCCATCGAAATCACGGGAGAAATCTGTGTAGACAACGTCACATTGCTGTTTGTTGTTAATAGCAGAATACGCCGTGCTGAGCAATGTGGCCACATTACTCTGGCATGACCTCCCTGAAGTAAAGACATGTTGGGACTCACTCAGGAAGGGAGAGATATGCTGAGAAATTTGGATGTAAATGATTTTCTTATATTTTTTGGAGATATAACAAAGGAGTGATACTGGACGATAGTTCTTAACATCAGTCCTAGTACCTCCCTTGAATATTGGGCAGATGTTGGCCTTTTCCCACATATCTGGATATGTTCCTTCTGTCAAACATCGCTCGAATAACATCTTACAAGGGGACAATGAAGAGGCACCAGTGACAGAATGGTGTTGCTTATGCCATCAGGTCCAGTAGCCTTGTGAGGATCAACTGACTTGCGTTGATTTTCAATTTCCAATTGCTGAATTGATAAAAAAGATAAGTGACCATTTGTAAACTTAGGAAGGATTGGATGGTCTGCTGCAGTGTCACGTCTAAAAAGAGAATGAAAATAGCTGTTAAACAAATCAGCACAATCACCGTTATAATTAATAACAGAAGGAGTGATGTCGCTTTTTCTGGTGGTATTAACCCAAGACTAAAAACGCTTAGGGTTTTCACCAATACTATTTGACAAAGAACTTACATAATTTTTATATTTATATTTACACATTTTCTTAAAATTTGATCTAGCTATTCTAAAATTCTCAATATCAAGCCTATTACCTCTTTTTTTCTTTAAACGAAAATAACTCCCATTCGCTGTCAACAATGTATATAATTCATTATCGTACCAAGGTAGAAGTTTACGTTTGGTACGTCTAACCGGAACAGGTACTTAACAGCACCCTCAACCAAAGCATATCCCTTCTAAAAAGCGTAACATTGTTAAGAGTAACTTCAGCATCCAACACGCTTCCATTGAGCCAAGTCTCAGTTAACCCAATGACGTCTACAGATTTGAACATAGCATAGATGGATAGTTCAGTATGAAATGACTCTATTTTATTTTTCAAACTTCTTATATTTTGATAGTAAAAGGATAATGTGTTACTATGACCACCAGTTGAATCTGGATGGGTTAAAGTATGCCTATGAGAGCTGCATCCTGGGTTGGTTTACACATCACCACATTCCCTAAGCGATTGAACATCGAATGCCTTAACATCATTATTGTAATATTGCACTTGATGATCCATAAATCTTTCGTACTTCCATGCAGGGACAAATTAATAATAATTTTCAGTTGGAATAAGTCAGGTCCACTGATCATTATATTACTGAAATACAAGCCTCCACACCACATAGATTACTACCAGTCCCAGTGAAAAGCCTGGGCACTGGAGCGTTACTTCTCAATTCAAGTGGCCTAGGAAAGTACTCGCATAAATGCACTTGAAAATCAAATGTAGTGCAGCAAATTGGCGAAAAACGCTCGAAAGAATCATTCATCAAATTGTCCATATAGTTTAACTTGATACAGAATGTCGAAATTAGCAAATAAGTTGTCAAATACATGAAGACTTTTACACTCAGCATCAAGGCAGCCATCGTATTGTACATCAGTTGGTATAATCGTCTATTTAGCCCAGCGACCAAAACCATAACCATTTATATTAGTCTCTCAATTCGGAATTAAATCAATAAAGAAGGACAAATAATGCTATAGGAATGTATTTTTGAGTACATGTTCGGTTATTCTGCAGCAACAAATTAAATCGGGGCATTTCACATTAATTTATTTATACGTACTCTACCTATAAT
>NW_022715491.1:798066-809608 GCF_011630105.1 Anneissia japonica
CAATTGTTAAATGTAATATGTAATCTTCAACTTATATAGTACGTAATTAGCCGAATATATATAAATAATACATAGATAACATATCTCCAAACCTTTAAAACACAAGTTTTTGTTTTCTTTAATATTAAATTTGTTCACCTCATTTTATATGGTTGTTAACCAATTATATTATTACTATTAACATGCATGAAACTTTAAGGTAATCCTGATAAATTCCCTAGATGTTTTAACATGCGCAAATTCTCTCAAATGAATTATTTCAGCAGCTTAGCTATTCTTTTCTTAAAACTAAGTTCCTCTCAACTCTAGCGTGAATTACGATAACACAGAACGATTTCTACACTTCGATTAACTACACCACTTACATATAGCACAGTAGACGCCAACCGAAGGGTGTAAACCCTAAGTGACTGTCTAGGCCTAATAATTATTACTTGATTTTGTAGGTATATTCCGTTACCATGGTGATCATCGTTGGGTTCTGTATACCTAGTAAATACAGACAATAAATATTGAATATCGTTGTGAATTTCGCACGTATCAATAGCAACTGCTTAGTTGATGAAATTATTTTGTGGAAAAAATTTGACTAATTCTCACAGGACTTCTTAAAAGCGGAGAAGAGAAAGATTTTTAATTATAAAATGTATCATGTCGCTTAGCAACCGTTAAACACGCAAAGCGAGTATTATTTTGCGCATGATAGTTAAAAGTTCGGAGTGTGATGCTTAAGATATGTTTCTTGAGCGAATCACTTAAAGACATGTATTACTGAGGCTTTTTCTGTCCATCGAGACATAAGCCGTGCTGAGTGCGCTTGTGTTGTAATGCCTGTTAATTCACTGAACGCATCTTTGGTGAATGTCGAAAGTAATAGCCATTGCAATTATGAACGCGTTCATTGGATTTTATCGGCGTAATTGTGTAGATAATTTGAGCGAGGATCTGTGCACTCTCATTTTCTAATTCCCGATTCACACGATGAAAAAAAAATTGTCCCGTGCAAGATATCAAGCTATCAAGCAATAACGCAGGTCGTGTGAACGCGCATCAGCATTATACTGGCCCCTGTAATATCCTGAAAGAGAAACAGGCATTAGTCCACGAAGTTTGGTTGGTTGCATTTTTTTTTTTTTTTTTTTTGCTACCGTATATTTAAAAAAATTGCTAAGTTGTAGAATAGACATCACTGAATATAAAAATTATGTGCAGCATTTTAATTTTTTTTTTAGGGGAAGAGAGTAGCCAACAATCCAAAATGGCTGCCATTTTTAAACATTTTATTACCAATTGTACAGTTATGACATTAAAAGATGCTAATGTACTTAATATATAATAAAAAAGTTTAAAGGTATGAGAAAATTGTATTTTAAAAACATTACTAAAATATTCATATTGTATATATATTATATCCTTGTGTGATTTGCTGTTTTCTAGAGTGAAATAAAAAACGCATTCTCAGTTTTAAAAATAAAAAATAAAAAAAAAAACATTTTCTAAAAGTATCAATAAATAGGTAGATACATAATAGCTTATCTGAATGATGTAAGACAAATAATTAAAGGGGCAACATCAAAATGCTAGGTCAATTGTCATAGTTCGGGCCATCAGTTTTTCTATTAACTATTCAATTCAATTCAATTCAAAGAACATTTATTTCCATTTCCGTTTTCATACTTATATATAAACATTTTTTGACAAAAACAATGGAGGCAATGCCTTAAAAGCCCAGAAGCTTGCAGCAGGAAAGCCCTTGAGAATAACAGAGATAACAAAAACAAAGAACATTCAAGAGAAATGAAAAACAACGAAAATTAAGGGTCAAATTACAGGTGTATGGGGATACAATTTAAAATATACACACACATGTGCACATATGTACACATACACATACATATACATATGAGTATAGATGAGTAAAACTATAAATGTTAAATTTATTACAGTGAAGAAGCCTCTAATTTTTGGAGAATTTGATACCAAATTAAGTCACCATGATCATTATGAAGTCAAATGGAAATGCAATGCGATATTTTGGATGCTATAAAAATTGATATTGGAGTACCCAAAGGATCAATATTGAGGTTTTTACTTTTCAATATTTATGTTTACTCATTGCCTAATGTTATTAAAGGTAAATGTTTAATGTATGCAGACGATACAACAATTCTCTGTAGGGCCTCTAATCCCACTGAACTTCAAAATGACATTCAAGCAAATTTTAATTATGTTGCTCAGTGGTTAAATAATAATAAATTACCTATAAATACAATTTAAAAAAAAAACAACTAAATTTATGATATTTCGAACATGCCAAATTCTTTCTCAATTTTTTCTAATATTAGGCAGGGCATACAATACAAGTTTGTGTAAAAGTCATTTTATCCATCTTATTGACCTTTGATCCAGAATATTGCTTTGCATTTCCATTTGCCTTCATAGACCGATACATAATTGCCTATCTGGATAATGTAATATATGTAAGACAAATACTTAAAGGGACACCATCAAAATGCTAGGGCAATTGTCGTAGTGATAGTTCCAGCCATCAGTCTCAGGGATGATATAGCATTGACTATCTTCGTCCGTGCGCATTATATTGCATCAAGATATTATAATCCCTGTGAGCAGAGACGTTTCGAGAGAAGGTTTTTCTACTAACACTGTTACAGTGAAGAAACCTTTAATTTTTGGAGAATGTTGATACCAAATCAAGTCACCATATGACCATTCATTATGAAGGCAAATTTAAATGCAATGCGATCTTCTGGATCAAAGCTAAAGAACATGGCTAGAGTATTCTTTTATACCCTAATTCGTGCATTTAACGAAAGCCACTAAGAGTCATCCCAAATAGTTCAAATTAACTCTACACGCCCAGATGCTATGAAATTGATATTGGAGTACCGCAAGGATCAATAATAAGGCATTTACTTTTCAATATTTATGTTTACTCCCTGCCTAATGTTATTAAAGGTGAATCTGTAATGTATGCAGACGAAACAAGAATCCTCTGTAGCACCTCTAATCCCGCTTAACTTCAAAATGACATTCAAGATAATTTTAATTATACTCATGCTCAGTGGCTCAATAACAACAAATTAACTAAAAAAAAACAACAAAATTTATATTTCCAACATCCCGAAAAAAAAAAAATAGCTAAAATAATTAAGATGGCGGCCATTTCGGATTTTATATTTTGCAAATATGAAGTAAAATATTATTTTTTATTTTTATTGCCACTTATGTGCAAAAAGCATATTTGATATATTAGCATCTCTTAATGTCGTAAAAGTACAATTATTGGTAATAAAATGTACAAAAATGGCGACCATTTTTAAATTGCTGGCTACCCTCTTTCCGCATATACATATTTTTTATATTCAGTAATACATATTCTACAACATATACAATTTTTAAAACCTTTCATTTTAGTAAAATTCTTACCACTCTACATCGCTCAGTGGCGTGTAAGACTTTCAAGAACGTGTACGCATGCTCTCGCGGCGTAGGTTATAGGCCTATCTTTCATGCTGTAGCGTTACATTTATCTTCGCTATCTTCATTTTGTAGTCGACGTTATCCCCGTCACATTTTTACACACCGTGTAAATCAGGTCGGTACCGTGTCCATTGATGCCATCTGATCATTCAATATAAACACTCTGTGATTTCCGTCACTTAACCACCAAGTTTGACCAATTAAGCTATTATTATTAGGCTTACTATTTACCTGCTGTTGTTCAGTACGTCTAACATTTCCGATCTGGATTTAATTTATTGTTAATTCTTTTCCTTTCAATTTTTGATAATGACCCTGGCTATTAGCTACTGCAATTTGAGTCATTATAACTCATTATTGATCCCACGGCAATAATAGGCCTATACCTACAAAACAATAGCAATCTCCGAATCGGAATTCATCGTAACAAGGTTAAGTTCAGTAGCTGACCAATCACACCGTCCAGGGCTGAGGTGACCGCCGTAATATTCAATCTACTCTGTTTTTATTTTTTATTCATGCCATAATATTGTTATCTGCGGTGCAAGAAAAAAAGTAATTGAACTAATTGGGATGGTAACCGCAGTTATGAAGTGGATAATTGAGGGGAAGGTCGTCTATAGATGGGAATGACTTCGATGCTGTAGTGTTTCAGCTGTTTAATCAAGTTTACCAAAGAAGAATGATAACAAAACTTGATAAACTGTATATAAATGGATAGATGATGGGTAAATTGGTGTAGATGGATGTATGATGGACAGATAGAAGGATAAGTGAAGGAATCAATAAATAGATTGGTGGATTGATGGATGGATGAATTGATGGATGGATAAATGAATTAATGAATGAATGTATGAATGAATAGATTGATGGATAATTAGATGGCAAGATGGATGGAGGATAGATGTATTGATGATGAATGGATGGACGAGTGGATGGATAGATGAATGAATTGGGATGGGTAATTGAGGGGAAGGTCGTCTATAGATAAAATGGCATCGATGCTATAGTGTCTCAGCTGTTTAATCAAGTTTACTAAAAAAATAAAAGAGTTATCTGTTGTTTTCATGAAGACAGGTGTACAACCATGATGATTGGGTTTTTGGAGTTGGTGTAGTGGGGTGGTGTGACAGAGGGTTCCTCTGGGTCGGGGGTTGTTGTTTTTGGGGTGGTCCTCTTTTGTCCGGGCTTGATTTTGGTTCCCTGTGTTTTTAATACGGAGGATTAGAGGCGGGTTCGGATTGGGAGTATTTGCCCCAGAGGTGATTGTTCTGTGGTCCTGTATAGTTTCCTGGGGCAACAAATGTTTTGTTATGCTTAAAAGATGGTCGTAAACTTAGGATTGTTTTCTCTGGTATCCCAAAAAAAAAAAAAAAAAAAAAAATCAGTTGAAAAAAGATGTTAAAAATTCATTGTGGTGCCTGTGAAGGTTTCTTTTTTTTTAAATACTTATTGAGTGATTGTTTTAGTACAATTAAATTTTTTCGAACAACCGTTGTCTTTTTGTGATTTTTTTGTTATGTGCTTTTGTGTGTCCTTGATCACGGGACTTAATTTATTTTTGGAAATAAAAAAAAAACTTTGTAAAGAAAAAAAAAAGATTACTAAAAAAGAATGATAACAATATTTGGATGGATTGATGGATGGACATAAAGATAGATGGAGGGATAGATGGATTAATAAATGGATAGATTAATATTTGGTAGGAGGAATACGGTAGATGGATGGATGGATGGAAGGATATATATATATATATATAGATAGATGGATTAGAAGGAGGTGGATGGATGGGTGGATGAATATATGAATAAATGAATCAATAGATGGTTAGATGGGTGTATCAAGGAATGAATGAAAGAATAGGAAGGAAGGGATTGGAAAAAAAAAAATATAGATTAATGGATAGGAAGAGGTTTATATGTATGTGCATGGGGCACAGAGGGATGGTAGAATGAATGAATGAATGATCGAACGAACGAACGAACGAACGAATTGATGGATGGAGGGATGAATTAAAGCAATTGATAGAAGAGGGAGAGATGGGTGGAAGAATGAGGGACCAATGGATGGCGGTTTAAATGAAAAATGGATCGGTGAAAGTGAAGGACAAATGGAGTTATAATAAATGTATAAATACAATGCAAATTATTGACCGATGAATAGAAAGATGGATGGATAAATGAATGGAAGGATAAGTAAGAGTTATTTGAAGCGGTGATTAAGGGAAATGTTGACTTGTAATCCTATTTCTTCTAAAACTGCGAATGCAACATTCTGAATCCAAAATTAGTGCATCTTTAGAACTCAAAGCATAATAAATCGACCTAGAACTGAAAGAAAAGGAAAAAAAAAACCATTTTGCCTTTAACTAACAACTCGCTAATAAAAGTTGACTCGCTATGTCCTGGTACCTCAGTCATTAAAAACCAGATTCGAAAATTAAAACATTCGTCACTGTCATCGATCATAAGTTGTATGAATATTCTGAAGCCTTCGGGCTAGTGCAATGGGTTTCTGCAAGCATCTGAAATAGAGAGTTAGTTTAATCAGCGATTAAAAAAACTTCGACTATAATAACCATAATTATAGGATATTGTAGCAGCATGAATTTCGTTTAAAGGTATACACGATTGCAAACTTCTTTTCTCTATACCATAATCATTGTACCCCGTTTTGCCATTAAATTTGAAAATTTTAATGCATGTCAATGTTATGTATTAAATAACGCTACTCACTTATCTATTCTGAAAATGGTGTGCCCCACCCCTAGAAATATTCTAGATCCGCCCCTGATCATATAGTTAATTCAATAAATATACTACTCATTAGGTACCTGCTCACTATCAGGTACCCTTTCTCTTATTTAGAGATAGACGTAGATATATTATCCTGTCTAAATTCAAACTCTGCTACACATTTGCATCAGTGGCCAACTCACTACAATTTGGTTCAAGCACAAAGACTAGTTACATTAGCTAATGCTATCTCATTCCATTTTTTTTTCAGAAATTAAATTCACAAAACATTTTTTAAATACGAACAAAAACAAAAAACAGATAAATAATTAAGAACAACAGATAAAACTTCAAGAAAGTTTTGAAATATAAATAACTTTTTTCCGTTTCAACTACTGTCCATATCTACTACAACATATTACTACTACTACTACTGCTACTGCTGCTGCTACTGCTACTGCTAAATCTACTGCTATTGCTATTTCTACTACTATTATTACTATACTACTTCTGTACTTTAGATTTTCGCGGGAAATTATCTATTTTAAAAATTAACTTTGATTTCGGAACCTGCACAGGTTTCATGCACGCAATCCCACATGGCATTCTTTTAGGAGGTCTGAGTCATCATGACCGTACGTTTTAATGTCTCTGCAAGAACATTTTGGATATTGTAGATTAAGTACTACGGTGCAATTATTATAATTAATTTCTGCACATTTGTTTTGACCGTGTGAACGCGAATTAGGCATTAAGTTGTTATACCAGTACCGTACTCGCGCGAATAAGCACCCGGTGCTTAATTTTTTGCCCTTTATGAGGGGCGCTTATTCAAACGAGGCGCTTATGAAAACAGACTGGAAATTGAGAGGGCACTTATGGAAATATATGAAAAGTGAGGGTTTCTTCTAGGAACTTTGAAAATTCAATGGGCGATTTTTGAATGAAAAAAAAATTATATAAGGACACCCGAAAACCGAAGATTACGAATGGTTCTGGTGCAGAAAAAAAATAATCGTCCAGAGATGATGGCTCGTGGCAAGAATTCTGTGAGTTTCAACAACAGATGAAATTAGTTGTGGTGGTGGTGGTGGTGGTGGTGTTGTATAAGCTTGTTGGCCATCTGCCGATTGAGATTAGCAGAAGGTGCAAATTGTCGGAAAAAGAAAAGAGAAGTTGACAAAAGTAAGAAGAGAAAATTTGAAAAGATACTGTACAGAGAGCTATCATCCGTCCAGGATAAAATATCCTCATTTCGAAATTGACATAAGAAGAAAATGTGAATCCACTCCACAGCTAAATCATGCCAACCACAGTCTCAGGATTAGTTAAATTATCGTTTGCTAAAAAAAAAAAATCAATCACAAGATATTGTTTTTAAAAAATGAATAAACACAGGGGGCGCTTATTCAAACGGGGCGCTTAACAATTTTTACGTATTCGACAATTTTTATATTAGTATGATAGTAAAACTCTTGAAAAAAGTTCAGATTTGCCGTAACTTAACATGGTAAGAAACATTGTTGCTTATTTGGCCACATTTGACTGTTCTGAAACAACAGGTTATATAATATTTATAAATATTCATTTTGCATGTAAATCGATTTAGAAATGTATTAATATGAATTGCGTTTCACACAATGACGATTAGAAACCTTACTTACAAAATTGCATTTCATTTAGGAAAACACACTGATTATAATCAAACTTGATTGTTTAATTGGAGTTCAGTCTGGGTGATCTATTAAACTAGCTTAGCCTACGACCATCAATAATATTAATTTAAGGCTGAAATGGGAAGTACAGACTCAAATAAAAAGATGCATAGTTAAGCCTAAAAACCGTACCTGTGTGTACGCGGTTATAGTGGCGACGACGTTATCTCACTTTCCTTTCCCTTTCGTGTTCACGGTTTGTTTCAGTATATTAATGTCGCAGTCTCATTTCATTATCAGAACGGCTATGTTTATTTATTTATTTTTTTATCTATTTATTTTTAATTATTTATTTATTTTTTTCTGCTTAGTGGTCTAAATACTGTTAGCGGCTTGAGACAATTTTATTGTGGAACAAATAATTATACGAACTACTATTACGTGACCATTACAGGCTTGCGCTTTCATCTCAATCTTTACATAATTAAGGTGTAGCAATTTTATGGAAGTATGGCCTTACTTGACAGATTTCAAAGGAACATCTAGATCTATACTCTCTTTTGTTTTTGTTTTTCTTTATATTTTGTTTGGTTTTCTGTTCCCTTCGTTTAATCATTTTCTCTATAATATTTCTTAAAATCTTTTTGTTCCCGGTCGTCGAGAGATGGATGCAGTTAATGGTTAATGTAATGAAAAAACCAGCACAATATACACGGTACAGTACTAAAATTTACCCGGATATTTGGTGTACTGATATTTATCTGGTTATTTGGTGTACTGTATAACGAATTAAAATAACCTACTTGTTCTATGTTCTACTTCGTAGATTTCAACGGCATTCGTTTTCAAATTACACTAGGAAAATTTATGACGTTTCTAGCATAGCTCCTAATTTTATATCAACCTAGCCCTGGTTGTATTCTACCTCTTGAAATCTTTCCTCTCTCTCATATCCATTTTTTTAGACATATATAGAATGAGTCTGATGATTTTTAGCTGGCACTGAAAGCAAGCTAATAAAAATTATGACGTAGGCCTGTGAGAAAATCCACTTTAATTTGTCTACTGTTGTAGTCACGGCGACTGAGTACGCGCGCCTGGGCATGGTTCTAGTTTCTAGTTTGCAGATCTGTTATTACATAGGGTAAATAAGGACATTGATTTAATATCACATGATACTGGTTTACTAATCTATGACAGTACGCGAGGCTCTGATCGATCGTTCACATTTAAAATGCAATCCATTCAAGTCATAGTACATCCAAATAGAACTCAGTCACTGATAGCAAACAATCTGAATGTCGTTATCATACCAGCTGTTCCTTAAATATATAAATAGAATAGTGATGTATGTTTCTAAACCGATTAACTTTCACCAGCGAAATGTGTTCTGAGCAAAATAGAATCACTATTGCAACAATGTATTGCTGACACTATTATTATTATTATTATTATTATTATTATTATTATTATTATTATTATTATTATTATTATTATTATTGCTATTAATATTATTGTTATTAATATTACTTTATTACTATTATCATTACTTTTATTATTAATAATATTATTATTACTATCATTATTATTATCCTTATGATTTATCATTATTAGCGTTTTGTTAATATTATTATTATTAATATTATTATTTATTCTTACTAGTACATACAGTAAGTTTATGATTCTAACTTAGCTCTGATTATTGTTATTATTATTATTATTATTATTATTATTATTATTAGTAATAATACCATGATTATGATTATGATTATTACTATTATTATTAATATTACTATCATTATTATTATCATTATGATTTATCATCATATAATCATCATCATTATTAGCCGTTTTATTATTATTATTATTATTATCATCATTATTTATTATTATTAATATTATTATTATTATTACTACTACTAGTATAGAGTAAGTTTATGATTCTACAAAAAAAAAGTTAAAAATAACGTATTATTGTTAGCTTGGATTAAGGCTTATTATAAGTCAATCGTGACGTCATCACCGTAACTCCTGATGTTATTTGCCTATTCCCCAGCGTCAAATAATTTTTGTATTATTGGAAGCTCGGCTTGATTTTTTTAGGTTCATGTGCAAAAAAAAAATCCTCATTTTTTTCGTCACTGCGAATACATCGCGCACTGCGATAAAAATTGAATTGTAATTGAAAATTACTTTCGTAAAACAAGCTTAATTAGAACCCGAAGAAAGTTCAATATTAAGTATGAACAATTAAGGAATTCATTGAATTAATGGACCCTCATAAACACAGCTGTAGAGTAGTATATATCACTATAGCAACCGATGGCTGTAACAACAGTTGGTTATAAAAAACTAAAATTTAAAGACAGCGATTGACTTATAAAGCAATTAGTAGAGCATGCATCGTACACTAAACGGAAAATTATTATACTTAGGTTAGATTTAATGCATTCAAAAATTTTTTCAAGCATTAAATCTAACCTTCGTACAATAATTTTCATATAGTGTACTATGCGGAGCTCTACTAATTGCTTATTATTATTATTATTATTATTATTATTATTATTATTATTATTATTATTATTATTATTATTATTATTATTATTATTATTATTATTGTTATTATTATTATTATTTATTATTTATTATTATTATTATTATTATTATTAATATTAATATTAATATTACTACTACTACTACTAGGGCCTACTACTACTACTACTACTATTACTACAGTTGTTTTATCACTACTATTAGTACTTTATAGAAGTGTTAGAGAGGTCACAGTCGGTGACAATCCGTGGAGCCCCGTGGCCTTTAGGCTTGCTATTAACATTTTGCTACCTCGTGTCAAAATGCGTTAACTCAGCTCACTAACGCGTAGATGTGTCAAGTACATCACGACTCAGTCATCAACTCGACAGTGTGACTTGTTAATGCTTCGCGTGCAATGCATTCCCATATCAAGTGCACGGAAATCACATATTATTTCACACGTCAGCATACGCTAGACACATTAGTTTAGGTCCTTGATTTTATACATGCCATTTTCCATGTTTTTCAAAATTATCCCAAAGAGTGTCGTTGAACATAACGATTTTGTTAATTCATTTTTTTTTTTCTAAAAATAGGCCTAATGTTACTAAAATTCCCTCAGCACATGACAATGTAGACACATAGCCGGTTCGGGAGAAAATAAATCGGGATTACCATTTGTATAATAATTAATTTTGGTTATTTGAATTTATTTACATTATTACGCTTTTAGGGGATGTTTTAAAAGATTATTATCAAGCATACAGGTATATTAAGTAATCCATTTGTAATTTATTGTTTATTGATTTAAATAAAATACAGAAATATATTGTGAGTTATATTACAGTCACTGAACATCAACACACTAATCATATTTGTTATTACTGTAACAAAGGGAAGAAAGGGTCAAAGGACAAGGTAAAGGTCACGGAAATGCGATTTCGTAAATGTTATTAATACAGCATTAATATTTTATTGATATATAGTTCGAAAGGCAGTGGCACAGTAATTCAAATCAGTATATTTACTTACTGTGCAACAGCTGTTTTTTTCTTGTTTTTTTTTTTATGGATGAATGTGTTTGATAGCTAAAAAAATTTTTGAATAATAACTCGG
>NW_022715491.1:809635-813892 GCF_011630105.1 Anneissia japonica
CAACTATTTGTTTCTAGCCGTATCTATTGTGTAATGGAGTGTATCTGGTGGTATTTGAATCTGTTCAACCATAAAGCCTCCGTGGCCTAATGGATATGACGCTCGCCTTGACAGCGAGAGGTCGCAGGTTCGAGTCCCGCCAGAAGCATTTTATTACCCAGTTTCTTTATAATAAAATTTAAAATACCATTCTGATTGCTATAATAGATCGGGGATGATTTTTCTGTGAAAATGTATTTCAACCGAAGATCTACTCAGCCTGCGAATAAATTATGTTTTTTCCATTTTTTGTTTGAATCAACAGTTGTTGGATTACCACATGCTTTACATGAGTCGTTTATGTTGACTTGTTATTACGTCATGCAAATACGTGACCATTTGAAAACGCGTAATTCAACCAGTATTGCCGATGTCTATAGTGGCTGTAGTGTACAACTGTGCTTAGTTCTAACTATACAAACAAATAAAACTTGTGTATCTATAATTTAAGATAATAATATTATGGATCCAGGTGCATGTTTTATTCCTATCGAACATGCTGACGTGATTATTGTTATTCTGGAGCTATCATCACATTTGTTGAACAACAACAACACTAACGATATTAATAAAGATAATGTCTATGGTGGTGGTAATTAAAATAATAATAATAATAATAATAATAATAATAATAATAATAATAATAATAATAATAATAATAATAATAATTTGCAATAAATTTACTACGAGCTTAATATAAAATAATTGGCAATATCAATAGGCCATATACCAATAGTACAGTGTCTATGACTCAATAATAACAATAATAATAATAATGATTAATAATAATAATAATACAGATAATAACAACAATAATAACAATATCAATAATGATAATAATATTAATAAATTAATGAATAAGAATAATTGTCTAACAACATGTGAATTTTAGTTAAAAAGGTTACATTTATTATGCTATAGATTACCTGCTTATACTTCGTGTACACTGTATGATATACTCTATAATATTTTCCGAAATAAATACTATACATTACACACAACACTATTTCTGTGCTATTAAATTTTGGTATGCGTTCAGTCCGGTTTCCGCCAATTCATTGCAACATTAATAGCATTGTGGAACTGTTTTATCGAAAATAAACCAAGAACAGTGGATGTACTGTACTTCGCAGTAAGCCTGGCACTCACTGAGTACGACGGTCGTCGGAAGACGCGATTCTATGGAAAACGCAACGCCACGACGCGCGCACAACGGATCGTTTTTAATGAAGATCATTTCAGACTGCCACCGACAATCAACGTCGTATAGAGGAGTCGGATTCGTCGTATGACGCGGTGAGTGTTCAGCTTAAGTTGACATTATTTCTGCCTAGTTTACTGACAATAATAATAATAATAACAATAATAATAATAATAATAATAATAATAATAATAATAATAATAATAATAATAATAATAATAATAATAATAATTCACTGAGACTAATTAAACATAATTTGCGTTCTGTTATGACAAATGCTCATTTAGATAGCCTCATGATGGTTGGAATACATCGTGATAGATGAAGCAACCTCGACCATGACAGCGTGGTTGACAGATTTCATGCAAAATTTCCAAAATATAGAATTTCACTTTTAAGAATGAGGATTTGAAAATAAATTAGATGGTTACATTGCATATTCTTTTTTTCTTGCTTTATTCAAAATGTTTTGGTTTTGGAAGCTGATTTCAACATTAGAAAGCATAGCCTACATGAAGTCATATTATATTAACTCGATGCCTTTCAAATAAGTAATGAAAATTCGCCATAACTGACCCCAGCCAAGTGAGACTCGATTCGCTCCACTAGCCCCCCCCCCCCGTCGGGGCCTTTAGCCCCTCCGTCGGGTAGATCCTGGTGCCATCACTGCTACAGTTATTATATGCAAACCAGATAAAAATATTCGAATATCTAGTAATAGGCCCTAGTATTGTAATGGTAAACAGTATCGGGGACAGCTGTTCCTTAAATGCGCGAGAATTCCTTTCAATTTTGGTCTACGACTGATTGGAACATGATCTAAACAGGGCACTCACCAAGCACGACGGTTGTCGGTCGACGCGATTCTAGGGAGAATGCAACGCCACGACGCGCAGCAGATCATTTTTTCACTGACGATCCGTTCAACCTGCCACTGACAATAAGCAGACGGTATCGCATTGACTATCGCTAGAAGGGAGTTGTGTTAAATTCGTCGGCCGACGGTCGTACTGCAGACGTATGGCGAAGTGAGTGTCCGGCTTTTAAGTAAACCATGGTAAGCCTAGCCCCAGCGTTTTGTTCACAATCGCTACCGACAGACTAGGCAGATTATGATAAGATGACCGTCTAGTTTGCATTTTATTATACACTAAATAATATGGCATGACTGAGGTGACTACAGAATGTTATCACAACCGAAAGAAAATTATTAAGACTTTGGTCCCGTAGAGAGGCCTACCAGTGGCGTAACGTTGGGGCCGGGGGCCCTGTGGCTTTCTGAGAGTGGGGCCCGGCCTGGGTCCTGGACGCCAACTCCATTGTGGGATTTTTGATGTGCTCGTTTTATCATTATGTTTGTCATTGCATTCCAAATGTTTTTAACGACAAAATAAATAATACGAGTGGTGAATCCAGGAATGTTTAATAGGGCCCATGGAGAGACTTCCACTGTAAAAGAGTAAATTCCACCTCAGCCCCACCATGGTTGGGGACTGAGGTAAGACAATTTATGATTATGGCACCTCTAAACGGTCGGAAATGGCACTCACAGACTTAACATTTAAAAATTTAGGGGCCCTTCCACTCGCCACTGGATATAATATGATATACAGTCGATGTTAGAGACACATTATGCTGTTACGTATCAACAAAGCCCTTTTGGGTCAGGGTGCTAAATCGAGGACCATGTGGTTAGGGGCCCGGCACTGTAGAGCAAATAAACATTATTTATTCTTGAAATGGATATTTATGCATATTTTTTTGTTTGATTATTAAACGCTTAATTTCACCAATGAAATTCATTAGGCATATGCGTTCTCTTGACCATTTTTCACGTACAATACGATTTGTCCACGCTATAGAGTTTTGTGTCGCATTAAAGATTTTTTTTTTCTGGCCATCTTCATAGCTCCTTTCAATTAGTTTACGAAGCGTTTTGTTTTCCTTTATCATTGAAAACCCGCATGTTACCAGAGTTTAATTTAATGTATCAATTATTTATATCATGCAATATTATCAATGCCACTAATAACGCTACCGGATTGAGAATAGAACACAATTGTTCAGAAGCACCTTGTATTTTCCATCTGTAACTTCTGTACATGTAAAGAATAATATAAAATATTGTTGATTATTGAATAATGGGATGATATTGGTGATCAGAATCAGTTGGATTATACTTTTTCTTTACCCATTCAACTACCCTGAAATTTTGCACTGCTTAAATTTATGCAATAACGTGAAATTCTAGCATTGACTATGCTTCTTTCTAGTAATTACAATTTCAAAATTTCATAAATAATTATCAACGCTACTCCATTGAAGTATAGATAAACGTTTAGTGTCTAGCCAGACGCTAGAAACATGTTCAGGTGGACACTACTAAACATCATCATCTTCCCGTGTACCGTTATCGTTAGAAGTTGTTCTTTTGCATGTAATTTCCCTGTAATAAAATAAAATGTGAGTTAAATTTGGATATGATTTCTCACACGAGCTCTAAAGCAACCATTATTCTTAAGCTCTTGTCCTCCGATTGTGAATTTTTTTTTACAAAAAATGGTGTATGTCCATATATAGTCATGATGTGCCTATATATGGTCATGGTGTGATGTCATCATGACCATTTTGACACAGAGACGTAATATAAAAATCTAAATTGACATATAAAAATGTTAAATTGAAACGAATTGTCAACCACACTGAAAATCAAGTTGAAAACAGATTAAAACCAGGGAACAGTGAAATTACACTGTTCCCTGTTAAAACAGACCGAGACAAGTGAAAAGAAAGGGATGCTCTGAAAAGGCCCCGTGTATTTAGTTAAAAATGGGATGAGAGAAAGGGACTGAAAATCTGACGACGTGGTGAAGCAGGTGTTCTCTCTCATAGATCAAATCCATAAGAGGAAACATCCCACGTCGCCTGCTCTTCTGGTGTAAAAAATAAAATTTTGGGCGCCCTCAATTTTTCCATATGTAGGCATGTCACATGCTTTTGTCAAATAAAATTCGAGA
>NW_022715491.1:814028-819301 GCF_011630105.1 Anneissia japonica
CATGAAATTATTACGGCGGTTGGTTGACAGGAAGATTTCAGGCCCGTAAACTCAGTCGCTTTGAGTTTAAGTTCATAAGTACAGGGTAAATTCAGCTCCAGGACAGGGAATAAGTTCCTCAGAAGGCACAATGGACATTTCTGCTAAGCCTCGCCCCTTGGATATTGTTGCTAAGTATTTTACAAAACCACATGTTAAAACATATGCAAGCACGTGCGTTTATGTGGACACGTGTGTTTCTGAGACTTGTGCGTATCCCTGGCGCTGTTCTGATTGGTCAGTTGTTAAGTTTGATTGACACTCTGGAAAGGTCTTTTAACTTAGAAAAGTTCAATAACCGATTTTACTAGGTGATGATGTAACGAAATTGTTAGAATATGGTCGTGAATGAACATAAATTTTTCCTAGTGAACAGATAAATTAATCGCACTTGAAATAATGTCTTTGATGGTATACAAATATTGAATGTTTATGACTGTAAATAATGGGGTAGAATATTTCATGAGGCGAAAGATTGGATGTTTTATTCAATCAACGAAGCGTAGCCGATTTGAATAGAACATCCAATCTTTCGCCTCATGAAATATTCTACCCCTTTGTACGAATAAGAAACATTTATAATTTGTTTTATACAACACCTGGCTGCATGCTCTTCTTCAAATACAAGGACTCATCTTTCTTTCAAAGGCCTGCATAAAACCGGCCTAAGCTAGGCCTAAGGCAGGCCTAGGAATCGATCAAGCTCAGGTTCGGTTAATAACAGACTCAAATCCTCACCGCTGAAGCTGGAGAAATACTGTACTCCATACGGTTAACTGCATATTTTATTCCCTTTTTTGTTGATTCGACATAACTTTTATTCAGTCATTCCTCCAAACCTTCTTTCCTCAAAAGTACAAATGGCCAATGCATTACCAAATGAACCTGCCATTTTATCGGCGAAGCGAGGGCTTACTGAATGACCAAATCCTTGTTGACGCGCGGGTTTCCTAGAGGCTGGCTATCTAATTTTTCTCGCTGTCGTTGCATTTGAGATTTTTGTCGCCTTGGAGATGAACATGTACTATTTAACGATCGCTGACTAGTATTGAAATAACCGTGGCATATTCATTTCAAATTAATCTCTCGTGACGTGTTTTCAACGAATCAAATGAATAGAATATATAGGCCTACAGGTGTTGTATAATATTTAAATTTAGACCTATTCATACCTTAGCTAAATCCAGGTACTAATGTTTTCTGTGTAATTGTTTCTCCCTACAGAGTTCTTGGACACTTAATTCTCCACCGTATAGAATTAGCAAAACAATCGACATGGTGGAAGAGTGTATTAATGTTACCGTTTACGAAGCTGAAGCGTTAGTGTACTCTACAGGCGATAAATTCAACACCATTGTCATCTTGCCGCTATTCTTGCTGGTCGGTTTGGCGGGAAACGGTGCATTTTTGATCGTCATGATGAAAGTACCAAACATGCAGACGGCGACGAATGGATACTTAGTGAATCTGGCCGTTGCTGATATAATGTTTCTTGTTTTTGCAGTCAGTGAAAAAATTATTTACCTGATTGCCTCACCCATTGTTATTGACAAGAGTGTATTTGGTTCGACTGGTTGTGCTGTGGTAGAGATGGCAATTAGTACGTCGTATTTTGCATCTTTGTTCTTTATAACGCTTGTGACTACGGAACGCTATTATGCAGTATGTACACCGCACGAACGACATGACACAAAGAAGAAGTCCGTAATAAAAATTATATTGGCGTGGATAGTTGCAGGTATCTTATCAAGTACATTATTGGGTTCATTGTTGGAAAAATTCGAAGTTTGTATCTTGTGGCCAGATGGATATGAGCACTTTCCGACGCACATAATGCAATGTAATTACGTTAAACTGTGGATGTCTGTCTATGGAAGTTTTCTACAAGGCTTCTTGTTTATTATTGTGTTTCTCGCCAACACGCTGATGTATTTCAAAATCGTGTGCGCACTTGGAGAACGATTGCAATTGAAGCGCGACGATTACGCATGTCTGAAAAGGGACAAGAATGTGCAATTAAGAAATCAGATAACTAGAACAGTTATTATCAATGGCTGTGCGTTTTTTTTCTGCTTAGCTCCAATTGAATTTTCATCTATATTTTATGGCATATCTGATATAAACAATCACCCGATCTTAAATCCTAATCAACGCAAACGATTGGTGTTTGTAGTGCGTGCCCTGTTATACATAAACGCTATTATAAACCCGATCATTTACATATGTACCAGTCCTCGGTATCGGGAGGCTTTCAAGACAGTTTTCTGCGGCAAAAAGAACCAAGATGACGTAGCTATTGCAAACTCATCAATAACACAGCAAACTCACGGTAGCAGCATGCGAAGCAAACGAACACTTCAAACAACACAGGAAACATCATGCTAAGCTAGATCGTAATTTGCATCTGAAAGAAAACTTTTTTAGTAAACATAGAGGGCTCTCTTTATGGAACCTTCCATTACTTTTACGGGGATTCTATACCTGATTAAAAGTCACAGAGAGACAATGCAATAAAAATTCAATAGTTTATTTCAAATAAAAAATGACGTCAAGTAAAGTAAAATTATTTATACTAATATAATCGTTATGAAGTAAACGTTTTAGTCACTAACCGACAGCTTCTACGAATTAAGTAGAATGATCTGAGAAGCAGGAAATGTTGTCCATGTTCTGGAATATAATAGTATTGTCTTTAGGCCTTCTTGGTATTCGTCATTGCATTTTAATAGCTTGCTATGTGTAGGTTAATTATCATACTAGTTTAAATATATATATATATATATATATATATATATATATTTCAATTAGTGTGTCTTTTTTTGGAGCGTTTTTTAGAACATTGCGTTTCCGTATACACAGATACACATACGGCCATGTCTCGAGGTGAGACAGAGATGACTATTACTCATCAATTTATCTTAGAATAGAAATATTACACTGTTGATTACATTTAATACATTATAAAGCGAAAGCAAAAAAAGAAATGACATTGGCTCATTAAAATAGATGAGTATATTATGCAGTTGTGTTGGAGATGGGCTCATGAGGACCCTTGCAGATGCCGAGAGGAGCAGAACAATTTGGCCTATTCTTTGTCACGAACCGACGGGCAGTAAATAAAGAGGCAATTCCTGAAGCAGCACTCACTGCGTCGTACGACCGTCTTCGTAAGACGAATCCAACTCCACTTTATGTGAGCGCTAGACGAAGCGATGCATCGTCGGTGGCAGTCTGGACGGGTTGCCATTAAAAACGATCCGTTGCACGCACGCGCAGTGAGTGCCTGGCTTATTCAGAAGATAGACCTTTCTTTAACCATAGCTTTCTCTATGCTTTAACCTGCACATGGATGATATGCAGTCTACTCATAACCATTGGCTTAGACTGTGTCAATCAGGGCGTCGCCAAGATACACTGATTGTAAAATATCGTTGAAAAATAGTATTCGTTCGATAGGTTTGATTAGTGATCACAATAATTTGCTTAGGAGAGATGTTTTGCCCTGCCTGACGTTATCGTACTGAATACTCAGTACCTTTCCAAACATTTAAGATAAAATTCCCTCAAGTGATTTGGTTGGGATTCGAACCCACGACCTACATATATCTAGCTTGGTATCATAACCACTACACGACCGAGCTTGCGATTATTAGTTAGTGTTGAATCCGGTCCCCAAGTACCAGCGGGTACTGCAGTACTGTCTAGTTAATGTGATTGTACAAGCCCATGCTACTTAACCATTACGCTCGCGCATAATAGGCCTATGTTTGTATACGAATGCATACTTACCTATTCTAAGTATTATCGATAATGAAGCGACATATCAATTCTAGCAGGCCCGTCGATTAGGCAAAGCTCGCGTAAGCAAATTAAGGATCTGGATCACAAACACATTGAAGTCTAAGATTATACATCATGCCGATCGCACAGGCTAAGCGGCTGTCTCATATATTTTTTACAAGTGTTCTTTAGAAATAAATAATCGTAATTCGTCGATTGTCACGTTTTAATTTAAGCAATAAAACACAGATTACAGGAACGAGCCCATTCTTTTTGTAGTGTCTACGTCAGCACTATGTTATTTGGTATTCCACAGTTACGGTGCCGTATAAAGCTATAGGCCTACATTGTATATTCTGCCTATAATTTAGTACTGTACTAAGTTAAGTGTTATATTGCCATGTGTTTTAGTATATTGCTTAGGCCTATTCATTAAATCCATCAACTGTAAGTATACAAGTGTACAAGCGAAACTAAACGTCTTTTTGTTTCTCCTATGAAATTTTATTAAAAATCCGTTATATTGCAGTTTACTGTAGGCTTATCAATCAATCAATCAATCAATCAAATACTGTCGTTTGTATAGCTCCAACAATGCACATAAAGTCTCATGAATATCATAAATACAAATCAGTATTATCAAGGCCCATGAATACATTTTATCAGTTGTTAGTCATTTCCTGATCAAAACGTAATATATTTTTACACTTCATGAAGCATTTAATAGTAAAATATAATGAATATTTTCAGGGTATTCATTTAGTGAATATCAATTACTAACAACAGCCAGAAATCAATAGGTAAGCCTGCCCAATGCGAATAACACCTTACGCAATTAGATCATGTATTAGAAATGTGTTTGTGTTGTTTATTCAATAAACATTGAAACCTACTATCATATCGATTGATTGATTGGTTGGTTGATTGATTGATTGACTGCTTGACAAATTGGTTGATTGGTTGATTGTGTTGGTGATTGACTAATTGAACGAATATTTGATTGATCGTAATTGATTGATTATTTATTTGATCAATCAATCGATTAATCAATTTATTGATTAACACTACACACAAGTAGGTATATCAAAAATGTTCTGCTCTTCTTTCTAATTACTCAATTTCAGACTGGAAAAATTTTTTTAGGTTAGCATTTCATTTAAATAAAGTGTTTCAATAACCTCGACGAAGTAGGGTCAGAATACGCATAGGTTACTATGTCATTTCCCGTTTTTATTTCTGTAGTTACTTTCAGCAATTAACAGATACCGATGATTTATTGCGCTGTTATATATGTCTAATTACATTACCATTTACTATAATTTTGACCTTCCCATTATGGTTATTACTGCTAATGCATTCATCGACTTCGGTCACACCAAAGTTCGTTTATTTATATTATAATTAATTGGTATATCTCTTCCAATAAACTTATATGCCTGATTCCTCTACTTAAT